>NC_091065.1:107695479-107998833 GCF_000393655.2 Nicotiana sylvestris
ATGGCTACTACAAATGTGGAAAGACTAATCACCACATCAAGAACTGCCCTCTATAGAAACTTGAATAGAAGAAGGAAAGAGCTGATCGAAGGAACATGTTCAACCCAAGAAAAGCAATAGCAAAGGAACAATAAAGGCTATGGTCGCTTCTTGGGGAGATAGCTCAGATGAAAGCTCAAATAATGATGATGATGAACGAACACTTATGGCTATTGGAGAATCTGATGAAGAAGCTGAGGTAAGTGTTTCTCATATCAAAGACAAGATTAAATTTTTGTTTAAGGAGAGGTTATCTGAGTTGCTCCTAGAGCTAACTGATGAATCTAAGGATGTAAATAATGAAAAGGAATAGCTGTCAAAAGAGTGTGTAGTTTTAAAAGCTAAGCGCAAAAACCTGGAACTTAGGGCTAGTGAAACTGAAAGTGAAAAATGTTGTGTTGAATACCAGGTTTATGAACTTGACACAACTGTCTTAGAACTTAGATTTGAAAATTTAAAATTGAAATTAGGAATAGGTAAAAGACAGCTGACCGCACATAACTCACTCTAGAAGAAAATTTAGGAAAAATGAAAGATGAGTTGTATAAAAGGGATGAGCAGGTAAGAATCCTAAAGGAGGATCTAATCAAGGTAGAGCATGAGCTAGACAGAACCTGTAAATGGAATAGGTCCTCCGATGCACTGTCATGGCTACAAGAACACCATATTAGAAACAGAAGAGGACTTGATTTTGGGAACCTGACACCTAAGTGGGATCCCAAAAGCAATTACCTCACACTTTCTGAGAACAAGATTTGCACACACTGTGGTAAAATAGGTCACTATAAAAGTGAATGCACTACAAACGTAAAGGCAAGTCAAAAGAACAAAGAATTTGTTCAAAGGAATAATAGGCTACCAAGTTAGGCTAAAAAGAATTTGATTCATCCTTTTGCCTATAGAAAGGGACCCAAACTAGTTTGGGTTCCTAAGACTAACTCCTAATTTTCTTTTGCAGGTCCAAGTGAAGGGAGCAGCCAAATATGGTACATGTATAGTGGCTGCTCAAAGCATTTGACAGGAACAAGAATCAATTCCTTTCACTTGAGGACCTTAAAGGAGGTAATGTCTCCTTCAGAAATGGGAAAAAGGTGAGATTATTAGGATTGGCAAGGTAGGTAAGACTGATTCTCACTCTATTGAGAATGTCTAATTGATAGATGGACTAAAGTACAGTCTAATAAGTGTATCACAATTGTATGATAGAGGTAACATGGTTGCATTCACCTCTACAAAATGCTTTGAAGGAAAAAGAGTGAATAACATATATGTTGTAGATCTGTCCACATTGTCAGATAATGAACTCACATGTTTAAGTGTGTTGAATAATGATCCCCTCTTTTGGCACAAGAGACTTGGACATGGCAGTCTAAGTCAACTCAACAAACTAGTCTCCAAGGACTTGGTGATAGGACTGCATAACATTAAGTTCAAGGAAGATAAAGTCTGTGAGGCTTGTGCAAGGGGGACACATGTAATATCCTCTTTCAAAAGAGAGAAAATGGTAAGTACCACCAGGACGATGGAACTGGTCCATATGGATCTTGTGGACCAATGAGAACATTTATCAGAGGTAGTAAGAGATATGTTATGGTACTTGTTGATGATTACTCTAGGTTTAATTGGACAATGTTTCTAATATCTAAAGATGAAGCATTTGACATGTTCACTTCTTTTGTTAGAAAAACGCAAAAACAACTAGGTAATCAACTTGTATCAATTAGGTCTGATCATGGTACTAAATTTAAAAATGCTAAATTTGCTGAATTTTGTGATGAGCATGGCATAGATCATATTTTTCTGCTCCTAAGACTCCACAACATAATGGAGTAGTTGAAAGAAAGAATAAGACATTGGAAGAAATGGCTAGGACTATGCTTCTTTCTAATAAACTGCCCCATAGTTTCTGGGCAGAAGCTGTGAACACTGCATGCTACATCATAAATAGGTGCATGACTTGACCTCTTGTTGAGAAGACTCCCTATGATTTAGTTAAAGGGAGAAAGCCAAATATATCCCATCTTAGGGCATTTGGATGCAAGTGCTTTGTGCATAATAATGGTAAAGGTTCCCTAGGTAAGTTTGATCCCAAAAGTGATGAGGGAGTATTCTTGGGATATTCTTCACATAGTAAAACTTATAAGATCTATAACAAAAGAACTATGTGTGTAGAAGAAAGTGTAGATGTGGTTTTTGATGAAACTAACATTCTTTCTGAGAGGCAGGAACATGAAGATGAAGCAATTTGGCTGGTAAGAAACTCAAATGAAACCACAACCCAGACTAAAGCTGCACCAGAGGAAGGAACATGTCCTTTTACCTAGGGCAACCTGACAAGGGGGACTAAACAAAGAAGAACTGATCCTCAAACCTTGAAGGATCCTGTCCATGAACTTGTTCCTCAACAACAAAATATTAAAGGAACATCTAGGGAAAACTAGCTGGTTGTGAAACCTTACAAGTACTAAAGTTCTCATCTCATTGAGAACATAATTACTGATCCAACCTCTAGAATTAAAACTAGATCTTCTTTGAAGAATCTTTGTGCTTTTGATGCTTTTCTATCTCTTATTGAGCCTAAAATGTTGTTAAGGCTTTGCAGAATGCAGACTGGGTGAATGCAGTGCAAGATGAACTCAACCAATTTGAGATAAGTCAAGTTTGGCATATGGTACCAAGACCCAGGGACAAATCAGTAATTGACACAAAATGGGTCTTCAGAAACAAACCTGATGAAGATGGAACAGTTATAAAGAACAAGGCAATATTGGTAGTTAAAGGATATAGTCAAGAGGAGGACATACACTATGATGAGATTTTTACTCCAGTTGCAAGATTGAAAGAAATTAGACTCCTTATAGCCTTTGCTGGTTACATGGAATTCACTCTCCATCAGATGGATGTCAAGAGTGCCTTCCTCAATGACTATCTAAAGGAAGAAATGTTTGTCAACAACCTCCCGGCTTTGAAAGCAAGGAATGTCCTAATCATGTGTACAAGCTTGACAAGACACTTTATGGGTTCAAGTAGGCTCCAAGAGCATGGTATGAAAGATTATCAAAATTCCTGCTTGAGCATGGCTACAAGAGAGGTAAAATTGACAATACTTTATTCTTGAAAGAAAAAGGTAAAGATCTTTTGGTAGTTCAGCTATATGTTGATGATATAATCTTTGGAGCAACTACTGATATGTTAAGTAAAGAATTTGCTAAAGTATTAGAGAGTGAATTTGAAATGAGTATGATGGGTGAGCTTAATTTCTTTTTAGGCTTACAAATTAAACAAAATTCAAATGGAACTATGATCCATCAACAGAAGTATGTGAAAGAGTTTCTTAAAAGGTTCAAAATGGAAGATTCCAAAGAAATTGACATTTCTATTGCAACAACCACAAAATTGGATGTAGATGAACCTTGTTCATATGTTGATCAGAAGTTATATAGGGGAATGATTGATTCTTTGTTATATATCACTGCTAGCAGACCTGAAATTGTTTTTAGTGTAGGTCTTTGTAGTAGATTTTAGGCAAATTCAAAGGAATCTCACTTGACTGATTGTCAAGAGGATCTTGAGATACCTAAAAGTCACCACTGATCTTTGTCTATGGTATCCAAAAGGTTGTAATTTCAACTTAGTGGGATATGCTGATGCTGATTATGCAGGTTTTCTTGTGGATAGAAAGAGCACCTCAGGTATGGAACACTTTCTTGGCTCATGTCTTGTGTCTTGGGCCATCAAAAAGCAAAATTCTGTGGCCTTATCTACTACTGAAGCTGAGTATGTTGCTGCTGCCTCATGTTGTTCTCAATTTTTGTGGATCAAACAACAATTAATGAACTTTGGAATTGATGTAGGTTGTGTCCTCATATTTTGTGATAACACTAGTGCAATTAGTATGACCAAGAACCCGGTTCATCACAAGAGAACTAAGCACATAGATGTTAGACATCACTTTTTGAGGGACAACTATGGAAAGGGTTTGATCATTGTAGAATTTTGTGCTATTGACAAGCAAATAGCTGACATCTTCACAATAGATCTATGTAGAGATCATTTTGAAAGGAATATGTTAGAATTAGGGATGATTAAGATCACCTAAAAGGAACCAGTTCTAATTCAAAATTGGTTAGAAAATTTGTGAATTCATAATTAGATTAGATTTTGCTCAGTCTCATACTTTCATCAGTATACTCTTGTGCCATGTGCTAAAATGACTCATTAATCTCTAATGATGTTATCTCTATTTTCTTGAAAAATTCAGACTTACACAAGAGATTTCTTAGTAAAGAACTTGGTTCATCAAGATTACTTGGAATGTGCTCTCCACTCTGCATATTTTGGAATAATTATATTTGGATTATGATCAAGAAGAGAGTCCCATTTAATTCCAAACTTTTTTAACTTATCCGCTACGAAATGAACCAGTTTCATTCAAACAGAGTCCAAAACCGCAATAAGTGCTTAGATTCTAGGGTCAGTGTTCAACGTCTTTTCAAACTAACTTCTAGTTTGATTAGACTTCTGAAAAGGCTGTCGTTACCCAATTAAACACCTCCTTTTTAAATTGATTAGGTCTTACTTGTTTCTTCACTTCTTAATTTTCAAGCCGTAAAAAAATTCTCTCTATCTTCTCTCATTTTCCAAACACACACAAACTCATCTTCTCTCATACCCAAACATAGAAATGGCAAACCTCTCTGAAAATCCCTCATCACCACCCAAGGAAACTACACCCATACCATCCATCACACCTTCAACCACACCCACCTCTAAGAAAGGAAGGTTCAAGTTGATGGCTCGCAAGGTTGTCATTGGTGGAGAACAAATCAAGAAAATTAATGAACAATTTAAAGCGAGTCGGGAAGAAGAACCCCATAAATCTGATGAATCATTCAAGTCTATTGAGGGGGAAGAAACCGCCTCTTCTGAGATAGAGCAGGTAACATCTGGCCCTAAAGTTACTCCTAAAATCATCTCTGAGGTTGCTACAAATCTAGAAAATAGGTTTGTTCTGGTATGAACTGTGGCTGGGGTTGAAACAACTGAGTTTGGGAAAATTGGTGGTAAAAATCAAAAGAGAAAAGAAAAAGAGAGTAAGGGTGCACAAGGTGCTGTGAGGGGAGTGGGAAAATGAGTGGCTAAATGTTCACCCACTCTTGTTGGTTTGAATGAATAAACATGTGCTATGGTAGTGTGGAGTGAGGAATCTGCTGGAGAAGAAGAAAGTGTGAGAGAAAAAGGGGGAAGTGGGTTCAGAGAAGCTACTAAGGGGCTGGTTAGATTGGGGAAGAATGTTCAAGAACCTGTTCCATCTGAACATGAACCCCTCGCAGACCTACTAAAAAGGGTGTCTGATAGTTACAATCCTAAAAAGAAAAAGAGTTCAGGAGTTAAAGTCCCCGGTACTGCTAGGAAAATAAGAAAATAAAGGTTGTATCATCTATCCCTGTAGAGACTCCTCCTATAAGAGGGAGAACTACAAGGAGAGGGAGAACTATAAGAGTGAGGCTGAACTGGAGAATGCCTTAGAAGAAAGTAAGAAAAAAGTTGCTGCTAAGGGAAAGAGGAAGGTGATTGAGCCTATTGAGGCAGTTGAGATTGAAGAGATGGACCTAGTTCTTCGTGATGAAGAGGAGGCAGAAGAAATGGAGGTTGTGACTCCAAAGGCAAAGAAATCCAAGACTTCCACAAAGAAGTCTGTTTCAAAAACAAAGTCTGTAGATCCCTCTACTTTGGCTAAAAGAACCAGGTCTGCATTGAAATCTAGAAAAGTGAAAGTAGTGGAGGAAGAAGAAGAAGAAGAATTTGATGCTGAGAAGGACAAGATGGTTAAGTTAGGAAGAGAACAATCTTGAAAGGTAGACTCCTCAGGGACTTGGATGAGGAAGGTATGTTGATGCTGCTGGAGAAGTTACAATGATGGGTTTTCAATGTATTGGCCTTATGCTTCTTATGTTTTGATGATCTAACAAACTTGTTATGAAGAACCAAATAGAGAACCTGACCCACATGGTATACATTTCAACTAACCTGGTTCAAGTCTGAAAACCAGCAAATGAATGAACGACCACAGAGAGGAATACAACAGGGACCTGGTGACCTGGTCCCTTAGGGTTCTCTGACAGAAGTACAAGTCAGCTGTACAACTGGAATATAGCAGCAGAAAGTGACTATCTCGCAACTATTATAAAAGAGGAACACAACTAGGACCTGGTCCATTAGTGTTCTCTAATAGAAGTACAAGTCGACTATCCAGCCGGAACGCAACTGCACAGAAGTGGCTGTGCAGACACTACAACAGTCATTTCTCATTGGGAAGAAGCGTGTACCAAGAATTGCCATCACTATCTATTGTGATGTCTTTTGTGATATAACAACCTGGTGCAAAGCACAACATTTGTGTGCATTCAGTGATATTCTCTCAAGCATAACAGTGTTCCTCCGGCATTGAAGTCACTGGTGTGTCAAGAACAAGAAGACAACTCCACTAAGGATCAGTTTCTTAATGAGTTTATGTACATCCGTAGTTGAGTTGTAATCTTGTCATTTGCTCTTCATTGTATTTCCTAGTTTGCTTTCTTAGAAGCTTTGTCTTAGGAAAAACCAAAAATCCGTAAACTTCCGAGTTTATGTTGTGACTAGGAATAGTCATAAGTTTAAAGCCTTTGTAACTAGGATAGTTATAAAGTAGCTTGTGGTGAGAGCATCACAAGTTAGTTGAAGTCTTTGTAATAGGGTTATTGCAAAGTGGCTTGTAATAGGGAGATTGCAAGTTAGTGAAGTTAAAAACCTACAAGAGTAGGTCGTGGGTTTTTGATCCCCTTGTGTGGGATTTTTCCACGTAAAAATCTCTTGTCTTCTTTACTTTCAGTTTCTATAGCATCCTTAACATCATCTCATATAGGACCAGGTACTCCATAGTTTGGTGGACTCATACAAACTAACAATTGGTATTAGAGCAGGTTCTTTCTAAAAGGTTAGCACCTAGAAAGTATCTCAATGGCTGCTCCACCCGACTTTGAGGAAGGAAAATCAACCTATAGACCTCCCAAATTCAATGGTTAGTACTATGGCTGGTGGAAAACCCGCATGCATGATTTTATGATGGCAAAAGATTCAGAACTGTGGGACATCATTTGTGATGGTCCACATGTCCCCTTGAAGAAATAGGACCAATGGTGCCGAAAGGTAGAAAAGAGTACAACGACATTGACAGAAAAGCTGTATAAAAGAACTACCGTGCCAAGAAAATCTTGATGTGTGGTATAGGACCTGATGAGTACAACAGAGTCTCAACTTGTGACACTATCAAAGAAATATGAGAAGCATTGCAAACCGTAAATGAAGGAACCACTCATGTCAAACAGTCCAAGATCGACATGCTCACCACGGAATATGAGCTCTTTAGGATGAAGGATGATGAGTCTATACAAGATATGCACACCAGATTCACCTCCCTCATAAATTAACTTCATTCACTTGGAGATGCCATTCCCAGAAACAAGCTTGTAAGAAAAATCCTCAGTGTTCTACTTGGTTCTTGGGAAAGTAAGGTAAATGCCATTACTGAAGCTAAAGATCTACAAACTCTGACTATGGATGAGTTAATTGGTAATCTAAAGACATACGAGATGAAAAGAAAGAAAGATAGTGAAAGAAGAGAGCCTAAGAAGGAAAATAACCTGGTACTCAAAGCTGAAAGTAGTAACTCAAGTGATAAAGATAGTGACATGGCCTATCTTACTAAGAGATTTCAAAAGATGGTTCGAAGAAATGATGATACACCAAAGTGGGGCAGTTCAAGTAAAGCAAGGAACAACGATCTCTGTCACAGATATGGAAAGCCAGGGAATTTCATCAAAGACTACCCACTCGCAAAACAGGAGCAATACAAACAAAATCCTGACAAAGCAGCAAAAAGGAACCCGGTTCCAGACAAACGATTCAATCGAAAAAGTGCTGCTGACAATATTGTTAAGTAGACTCTTGCTTCTTGGGGAGACTCCTCTAGTGAATCCGAAAGGGAACCAGATGCAGAAAATAGTTCCATGATGGTAGTGAAAACTGAAGCAATGAAGTATGATTCACTATTCGCGCTGATGGCTCAGTCTGATGATGATGAAGAAGATGAAGACGATGAGGTAAACTTCAGGGATGTTCAGAGAAATCTGAAATCCTACTCTTCTAAGAAGCTAAGGTCGTTAGCAAATGTCCTAATTGATGCTTATTATATCCTTGTTAATGATAAGGAGATCCTGACCATAGAACTAGGAGAGGCCGAGCAATCTAGAGATGATCTGGTGGTTTGTGTAGTAGACCTAAATTAGACAATAACTAATCTTGAAAAAGAAAAGGAAGCCTTGAGTGAAAGAATAACTAGTGTAGAAAATAAGAGAGATGACCTGATGGTAGTGGTTGTTGATTTAAAAGAAACAATAGAAGGTCTTAGCAATGAGAAACACACCTTAGAAGGAAAAATTGCAACTACTGAGTAAGAGAAGGATGACTTTTAGTGATATGCACTGATCTAGAGGAAACCATTAAGGAACTCAATAGAGAACATATGAATGTGAATCTTGGTAAAGGGAATGAATTAGCTAGTGAGACACACATCTTGCTTGAAAAGGAATTAACTATTATGAAAAACAGTCTATGTAGTGAACTTGAGAAGAATCAACAACTTCAAGCTGAATTAGAGAAAGTAAGAATTGATCTTGAGAAATCTCTGAAGTGGACCTGGTCCTCAGATGCTGTCACTGCCATATATCTTGACAATAGTGGAAACAGGCAGGGCATTAGATTCCAAAGGGAGAAAACTCCTTACAACCCTCACAACAAGTATGTCACTATCCCTGATAACTGGCTATGTACCCACTGTTGGAACAATGGGCATTTTAAAGAAAATTGGCAGGCCAGGATTCAGTATGTTCGGAAAAACAAAGTATTTACTGATAAAGTGACTACTAACAAAGGACCAGGTACCACTCGCAAGAAGCGGATGTTGCCTGCATGGACTAGGAAAGCCCTTATTCATCCTTTCTATCATAACAAGGGACCCAAACTAGTTTGGGTTCCTAAATCTAACCTTTGATTTGCATGTGCAGGGAATAGTGACAGGAAGCAGACTGCGATGGACTATGGACTGTGGATGCTCAAAGCACGTGACTGAAAACATCATGAATTTCTTCTCACTGAAAGCCCTGTAGGAAGAGAGGGTACATTCTCAGTAAATGTAAAGTTGGAATTTTTTTTGGCACTCAGTTGGGAACGTGTACTATGTGAATGGCCTAAAGTACATGTACCAATCTGATAATTGGCCGAGTGGTTTCAGTGGACAAAGGAAACAAGAACATCTACTCGGTCGACTATGAATCTCCAAAAGCTGGTGGTATGAGATGGGTGAAGTCGGAAAATTGGCATGAAAGATTGGTGTATGCAAGCTTCTCACCTCCGAATAAATTAACCCAGAAGGACCTGTTGCATGGTCTGCCAAACTCAAGAGTCATTTGGACACAGGTTCAAAAAACAAAGAAGGAGACTCTCGAGGTGTTAATGGTTCTTGTCAAGAAGATTCAAGTGAAAGCAAAAAAAAAAGGGGATCACGCACAATTTCTCTACACCAAGGACTCCAAAGCAAAATGGTATTGCTGAAAGAAAGAACAAAACTGGAAGATGTGGCATGGACAATGCTCATCGACTGTGGAATCGTCAAGAAATTCTAGGCAAAAGCAGTAAATACTGCTTTCTACTTGGTGAACAGGTGTTTGATCAGGTCCCTTCTGAATCAAAAACCCACTATGAGCTGCCAAATGGAAGAAAATGCCTTCTTGACTGAAAGATAACTCATCTGAGAACCTTCTTGACTGAAAATGCCATGTTCTCGACCACGGGAAGGATCGGCTTGGGAAGTTCAATACACAAGACAAACGAAGGAATCCTTCTGGGGTACTCTCCACAAAGCAAGGCCACAATGTCTACAACAAAGGACACACTAAATAGAAGGAAGTGCTCATGGGGTATTCAACAAGACACCTTCATCTAGCCAAGGAAGAAACGGTGATGGTCAAATGATGAACCATCTCTGCTCCCTGGGAAACATCTGAGGCTTCAAATAAGGAGGATGATAAAATGAGTAAGATGAAAGAGACTGGTGAAAGACAATGCAACATCATCTTCCACTTCTCACAAGGAACATGGTACTTCACTTACTACTACTAAAGCTGAAGAAAGAGTGGAGATGCTGATCATGGCACCTCTCAGGCAACAGAACACAGAGTGTGGAGAAATCAAATTCTTCCAAAATCTCCCATACCAATCAAACTTTAGTCCCAAACTGAAAACACAAAAACTCCCATTTGTGTGACAAGTTAATCACTTTCTTTTATTCTAGAGTTAGATAATTTTTTTTTCAAAAAAAAAACATTTTTCCTTAGTTCCTTCTGTATCACCACTCCAAAATAGAATCCAAAGTGAAATTCCGTAGGAATCCTACTTGAAAGATGCCCATAGAAGTTGGAGAAACCTTAAGGGAACTCAGGACCTGGTCCCGTGTTACCCCTCAGGTGGCAATATTTTTAATCCTGTTAGGTATGATGATGTTAACTGTGTATGTTTTTCTGTGGAAAGGAAAAGCACTTCTGGAACGGTTCACCTGCCATGATCATGCCTCATCCCTTGGGGGACAAGGAAGCAAAACTCAATGCCCTCGTCAACCACTGAAGAAGAATCTTAAAATAAGAGGACCAAGCACATTGATGGGTGGGATTATCTCTGAGGGTCAATATGAAGAAAGGGTTGATTTGTGGAAAGTCTTGCAGAATAGAAGACCAAATTCCAGATATCTTTGTCAAAGCCTTGAGTAAAGAATATTCTGGATCAAAAAGGTGAAGATGGGGTCATAAGAGTCCAATAAAAAACCCGATCCTCCATCAGCTGGCTATGCAAGACACAGTCAGGTAAAGGTGGCTAAAGTGTTTTCTGACCAAGCCTAACTCACATCAATATCGTTGTAGGTAAAAACACATGACGATCATAGAAGCTAAAGGTACAGTATGAACTGCGGGAGAGGAGCTGCTAAAACCTTTTTCAAAGAAATTGGTCTTGGCATCAGGTTCTTGTACCCCAGGTCAGTAGTAATGTGCTTATTCTGCATGCCTTCACAAAATAATTTTTTTTTAAAAACAAAATTAACTCAACTGCCACATCATCCGACTTTTCAAAGTCTGCATGTCATGTCTTGTCTTTCAAATCCCTTCATCCCTTCTGCACGGTAACGCTTTCCCACAAATCTACTGCCGTTTTAAAAACTATTTAGAACCTATTTCTCTCTCCTCTCATCATTAGCCCTTTTTCCAATAAAAACTTTCTTTTTCTCTCACAGCAAGTCATGAACCTTCATCTCTTTTGTGCAGTTGTGATACTCTCTTCATCTGTCTCTCTCACTCTACTCGCCTTCCAAGTACTCCTATAATGGCAATCGAATAATCGCCTCCTTCTCCCACCATTAACACCACTCACACTTCCTTATCATCCTTCAAATCATCCCAGAGCTTCACTATTTCACTCCTTCTACTACTTTACCCACTCCTAGCTCCTCTTCCTTTCCTATAGTTTTCCCTTTTATGATAAACCCTGTTCTCTCTCGTTTTAAAAACCCTATGTCTAGCCATTCCTCTGATCTCATCAATGTATAGTTAGGAGGTTTTACCTCTCAAGTGTTAGACATTCCTAAGGATGATCCTGACCAATATCTGAACTCCTCCATCCTGGACTTCGTAACTCTCTCAGAGTCACCAGAAAAGGAAGCATCGCATAACATCATGGCTATCGTTGCTAAGAGTCTTATGAATAAAGGAGTGTATCTATCATCTGGGTATCGAGGGGAAGAAACTCCATTCCTAGGAGATGTAAGAACCACAGTACTCCTTGAGTCTTTGGCTCATGAGACGTTCTCAGAAAAACCTTCTAAAGAACCTGATTCTTTTCTATGCAAACCCACTCCTGCACCTCCTGATCATTCTAAGCTCGTAGAATCCTCTTCCAAGTCACCCACTATCAGGTCACAGCAGTAAGAGAGTTTTGAGTCCACATGACAGAAAAGTAAGAGGAGTGTCAAAAAAAGAGGAAAAAGAGGATAATGAATCAAGGGGAATTTGTCACTAACAAGAGTGTTCCAGCAAGTGGGATTGACAAAAATGCTCCAAGGGAACCTGGTTCCCTAGTACAACAATATTTGAAAGCTCAAAAGTCTGTGGATAAAGCTTCCGATGAAACTATGAGCAACAAAATGGTTCATCCGTGAAGGGAAACAACAAGTCCAAAAGGATTCAAACTGAGCAATCCATGTCTGAAGTTAATACTGTGGGGTTAGTAAGCTGGAAAGGAAAGTCTGGTGAAGGGTCTAGCAAACGAAAACGGGAAAATGTTAAAGAACCTAGTGCACTGAGGACCATGTCCTGTGATAGTGGTCTTTGACAGCAGAGATTAAGAACTCAGAAAGTCTTGTGGGGTCGTACATTTGACCCAGCAATCTCGGAGATGGCCGGTATGAGACAAATTCTTGAGATCGTGGAATTTAAACAATGGGAACACTTGATTGAAGGAAGCATGCCTCTAGTGTACGAAGATGCAGTACAAACTTTTTACACATCTCTCTTCACTGTTGAGGGGGATCATATTTGTGCGCTAGTAAATGGAGTAGACATTGTACTTGACGCTTCAAAATTGGGAAAGGTTCTCAGAATTCCATATGAAGGGATGCCCTCTATCAAGGGTGTCTGTGGAGTAAACTTCAGGAGAGCCATCATGAAGGAGCAAGCTATTCAGCAGGGGGAACAGGTACATAAAAAGGTATTGCTTCCTGAGTATCAGTTTCTCTTTGAACTGGTCAATAAGGTGATCTTACCTTGTTCTAAGAGGCGATCTATTGCTACAAAATCTGATATGGTCTTAATGGAAGTTCTTGATGAGTTTGTCCCAATCAATTTGCCAGCAATCATAATAGATCATATGCAAAAGGTGGCAAACTTTAAAGGTAGGGATCATGGGCTATAATATGGCTTTCTCCTCACTCAGGTGTTCAGATTCTACAAGGTCCTCTTGGGGAATCCCAGAGTAGGCATCTGAAAGCAAACCTTCTCTAAGACCACTTTAGAAGAATGTGAATGTGTAGAAAGAGTTGGTGTAAGCATCTCGACCATTTCTCAGCTGATCAATGCTCAAAATGTAGCTTCTAAAGAGATCAGAAGGTTGAGGGCTCGAAATGCCATACTGAAGACTCAGCTCAGTCAAGCAGTTAAAGGACCTAATTTTGTTAATGAAGAAGTTGCACGACTGATAAAGGAATATGATAGACTTCGGGCACAATTACTTGAAGAACAATTATCTGCAAATGCTCGACTGGACCTGGTTCTCAAAACCATTGCTGTCTCTTCTTCCAAGCCTCCTTCTTCTAGTGTCCCCTAGGATCCTCTTAGTGACCAGCTATTTTTGCTCTAATATTCTATGGATGCTATTTTATTTTTGTTTTTGTTTACATTTGTTTTTGTGATGGCATGCTGGAATTCATCATTACTGATCATGTCTTGCTCAGTCCATTATAAACATAAATAAAACAGCTCCCCTTTTTGCCTGTACAATGCTGTGTTCCTCTGGCTTCTCTTTTCTGCCATGTTATGTGCACATATGTGGCATGAGCTAGCTGTGTTAGACTTCTTTATGCTATATTCCTGCTTGTGCTCTTTTTAATGATGGCAAAAGGGGGAAATAGAATGTAAGATTCAGGGGGAACCTTATGTGGGAATATCAAATTTCAGGAGAGCTCTGAGATTAAGGGGTAACTTTGTGTAGTTTCTGGTACCTTATCTGGTTATTTATTCTCTAAATAAATACTATCCATGACTAAGTTTGTCATCATCAAAAATGGGGAAATTTATAGGTTTTCAATGTCTTGGCCGTATGCTTCTTATGTTTTGATGATCTAACAAACTTGTTATAAAGAACCAGATAGAGAACATGGCCTATATGGTATACATTTCAACTGACCTGGTTCAAGTCTGAAAACCAGCAAATGAATGAACGACCACATGGAGGAACACAACAGGGACCTGGTGACCTGGTCTTTTAGGATTCTCTGACAGAAGTACAAGTCAACTATACAGCTGGAACGTAGCAGTAGAAAGTGACCATCTCGCAACTGTTACAAAAGAGGAACACAACTAGGACCTGGTCCGTTAGTGTTCTCTGACAGAAGTACAAATCGACTATCCAACTGGAACGCAATTGCATGGAAGTGGCTGTACAGACAGTACAACAGTCACTTCTCATTGGGAAGAAGCGTGTACCAAGAATTGCCATCACTATCTATTGTGATATAACAACCTGGTGCAAAGCACAACATTTGTGTGCATTCAGTGATATTCTCTCAAGCATAACAGTGTTCCTCCGGCATTGAAGTCACTGGTGTGTCAAGAACAAGAAGACAACTCCACTAAGGATCGGTTTCTTAATGAATTTATGTACATCCGTAGTTGAGTTGTAATCTTGTCATTTGCTCTTCATTGTATTTCCTAGTTTGCTTTCTTAGAAGCTGTCTTAGGAAAAAACAAAAATCCGTAAACTTCCGAGTTTATGTTGTGACTAGGAATAGTCATAAGTTTAAAGCCTTTGTAACTAGGATAGTTATAAAGTAGCTTGTGGTGAGAGCATCACAAGTTAGTTGAAGTCTTTGTAATAGGGTTATTGCAAATTGGCTTGTAACAGGGAGATTGCAAGTTAGTGAAGTTAAAAACCTACAAGAGTAGGTCCTGGTTTTTTGATCCCCTTGTGTGGGAGTTTTCCACGTAAAACTCTCTTGTCTTCTTTACTTTTAGTTTCTATAGCATCCTCAACATCATCTCATATAGGACCAGGTACTCCATAGTTTGGTGGACTCATACAAACTAACATACAATTATAGGGGTGGAAGGACATGGTCCTTTAGATGGATGTGAAATTTGTCAGAACTGAGATTGTGGAGTTCATGGCAAATTGTAAGATCAAAAATGGCAGAGTCACCAGTGTGGTGAAAGGGGTTAAAGTGAGTTTTGATGACAAGAAATTGGGAGAGATCTTAGGTGTACCTTCTGAAAGGTAAAATGATTACAAGAAGCTCAAATGGCCAAGTATAGAGAACCTCCCTACTCCCTTACAATTACAAAGAAGTTTGGTGACAATGATGAAGAACTTCAGCCTAAGGCCATATACAAAAGTGAGATGAAGCCACCCCACAAAGTATTTTCGAATTTGTTAACAATTGTGCTGCCTAGGCAGGAAAGGAGGCACATTGCCACATTCATGGACCTAGTCCTTATGGAATATTTGGACAGTGGAAGGCAAATAAATTGGCCTGAATTTATCATCCAGCTTCTTGATAGGGTTCTGACTGGCACCAAAACTCATGTCATACCCTATGGTTTTATTCTCACGGCTGTACTTGCACACTTCAAGGTACCCATCAAGAAATGGGAAGTTGGTACAAGCAAGGATCACTTTGGGACAAACACTCTGACTGTTTGTGACTATGAACTCCACACCACCCCCAAAGAACCTGGTTCATCCAAAAAGGTACCTGTAAACAGCAAAGTGTGAGTCTTGGTGCACGAAAGTGGGGCTAAGGATGCTGAAGAAGAGGTTGGCAGAAGTAGAAACTGAGAGAGATGCTCTCAGAGCTGAGCTTGCAAAAGAGAAGGAGAAGAATGATGGCATTCTTCAGGATATGATGAAACTGCTTCAAGCCAAGAACCAAGAACCTGGTCATTCCCAGCCTTAAGACCTCCTAGCCTAGTTAGACCAACCAGTGACCCAGATGAGATTTTTTTTTCTTTTGCTCATGATCTAATATTTTTATTTCTCTTTATGCTTTGTGGATGACTAGTATCAATGATAATCAATTGTTTTTGTGTTTTAACTGTTTGTTGATGCTTCTTATATGGCTAATATCATTAGATTGATAGATGATGCTTGATTCCATATTTGCATTTGAAGTAGCCCCAACGGCTAAGAGTAATTTCTATTAAAATCTGGTTATCTAACATAATTATGCAACTTTTCGATGATGACAAAAGGGGAAAATTAGGTTGTTATTTTACTTTGGATTGTGATGTTTATAACCTAATGAATCTGGTCCTTGATGATTTGTCACTTTAAAATAGAAAGTATTCTAACACTGTGTTGATGTTAAGCTGAGTTGAAACAGAGCCTATGCTTATGAAGAGCACAGAGTTTGTCATCATCAAAAAAGGGGAATTTTTTGGCCTAAGTAAAGTTTATTTTAATGATTGACAAAGAACTCAAGCATGAACCAGGTCCGTACACAGTACATACAGACACAGGCAAATTCGAGTATAAGGGATGCACGTGAAGGAGATAAGCCTAAGTTGTTATAACTGATATCTCCTAATCAAAAAGGTTGCATAAGTGATAAGGAGAAGGACTTCTTATTCGAAAAGAACTTTATCCAAGATAAGAGAAGGGTTAGAAGTTGAAGATAACTAGAACTCTTCTACCAAGGAAGAGTATAGCATTGGAACTCTAGTTATTTCATATTTTACTAACTCTATAAATTACAGAATGTTCTCACTTTACAGGCACACATAAAAACTGAAGTTAAACGTGAGTTGAGAGCAAAATAGCAAGACATTTTGCAAGCAATTCTTGTGTGATTCAAGTGCGCAAACCTAAAGCTGCATGAACCAGATAGAAGAACCAGTTCCAAGTGTCTGTCTTTTATTCTAGTTTCATTGCAGTAGGTATTTTCAAATTGTACCTTTTAGCTTTATCTATAAGTAATTGTATTAGGTACTCTGGGTATTCAAGTTAGAGTTAACTTGAAGTTGTCGCAACAGTTAGGGGCTGGTTTGACAACGGGATTAGAGGTAATCCTTAAGTTTACAAAGAATTTTGTAAATGCTATTTTGGCTAGTGATTTAGTGAAGTGTTGGGGAAAATCCTACTGAGTAGTAGGTCGTGTTTTTTCACCTTTTGAGCCGGGTGTTTTTCACGTAAAATACTTGTGTTCTTTACTTTCCGCATTTATTATTTTCGCAATAGTAGTATAAGGAGACACATAAAAGAACCAGGTCCTTTTATAATCTGTGCACGTGAAAATTGGACACTACCCCTCCCCCCTTATGTGACATTGAAGTATAAAACATCACTTGGTAATAGTTTGATTTTACTTTGTACATGTAGAATACAATATATTGCGGTTTACTAGTAGGGATGGCAGTGGGGCGGGTGCAAGGTGGGTTTGGCTTAACCCACAAGAATTTCAACCCGCCCCGTCCGCATAGCTATTTTTTCTGTTTACAACCTGCCCGCTTAAATTTTCTCCTATTATTTTTTCTAAGAGAAACTAGTTTGACATTTTATTATTATTTCTAAATGATGAGTTTAATATTATTCAAGCACTTATATTTTCTTTTGTCGTCTAGTGAAATTGTACATTGTCCATGAAATAAGAGAAACAAGATTCTATCAACTAATTAGTTAGTTGCTATACGCATAATATTTTGTTTTTCAGTTCGTTCTTTCTCAATTAGGAATCTTTAATTAGTGGAGAGAAGAAAACTTGCAAATAGGTACATGAGGATTAAAGGGAATGGAGTAGTTCTACTATTTCTGAAGCCATAAATGATAAACCGCTTGATTATCTTAAGAGGACATAATTATATAAGACAAAAGGTGAGCTGGAACAAAACAAATCTTAGAAATACAAAGTATCCCTTCTAACAGTTCGTAACAATGTTTCTCGATATGAACATTGTTGAATAGTAACCATTATATTGTTTTTACTACCAAAAATATTAATGAAAATATATATAATTACAAGATGCAAAAATAAGAATACTTTCTTTGGATAGAAACCTAAAATAATATTGCTAGCAGAAAAAAGAATGTAAAATAGCAGTTGAACCCGCACTCAACCTGCATCAAACCTGCCCCGCCTTGCTTTTAAAAAATTAAATTGGTTTCAACCTGCCCCGCCCCTGCATAAGAGCAAACCCACCCGTCCCGCATTAAAGAAAAACCGCCCCGCCCAATTGCCATCCCTATTTACCAGCATATTATCCTGAATTTTTACGTTGCCTTTGTAAATATGTATTCCATATAATTGTTTTCTCGTTCTTTCAAGTTAACTCCCGTGTTATTTTTTCAATTTTTACTCACATCTTGGTGCATACAAAACTTTAGTTTTAGTCCTTTCTCTCTGCTAACTCACTTTTTATTCTAATTTTTCTTCTTTTATCCTGTGTATTATTCCACCTTTCTTTTGGTCCTCATCTGAGATTCTCAATCAGTGACAAATATAAGTACTTAATAATTGTTATTTTGGTGCAAGTCGATGGCTTTTGACACGATGAAGAAAGGATTAAGCAGAGGAAATCACCAACAGTAAGTAAGAAGAAAAATTATTCTGAATATCTAGAAGGACAATTAATGACACCAGTAAGGAACATATATCAAAACAAATAGTAACATTGAAATTTATAATGGCCTTATTACATTCACAAAAATGAAATATGTTGTCATATAGCATATGTAATTTCTAATTACTTACAATTATGATCGATTCTTCTCCAACAAAAACGAATCCTATGCAATATAATATGCATAAATAAATATATATAGGGTTGAGAAGTAGGAATGTGGTTAAATTAATTATTTCCCACCAAGACCAAGGTAGAAAGGTGCATTAGTTCCAGGCAACCACTCATTACCTCTAAGCCAAGCCCCAACAGTGTATTTAGTTGCTTCTTGTGGGCTAAGGACCTTGAAATTCTTGAAAAGTTTGTTCCTAAGGTTAGTAGCAGCACCAGGTCCTCTGTTTGCATACTCATAGACTAAACATGTTTGATGGAATGGGTGGTCGTCCCATTTGAGATATCCTTCTGGCCTAATGAAATCACCAATCTCGCTTTCTATGAACACATTGGTGGATAATTGCTTCCATGGGCGGGCCAAGTAAGATTCTACCGCGAACCTCACTGGGAAGAGTTCTTTGTCTGGTACTATCCTGCAGTTTTGCAATACCAATCCAGTGATTTCACTCGGCAATTCCCTGCCGTCAGCTGTGACTGTGTTCTTCTGTTTCGGGCCACACTTCCTCACAATGATCTCACTGTTCTGGATGACCGCCGAGCCCATGCCAAATATGAAATCCACTGTACCAGAGATGACACAGTTGCGGTAGAACTGGCGATGGGATTGATAGTACAGGGTGTCTTGAAATCCTTCCATACTGCAGTCGAATACGGCCGCCCTATCTCCGTTGATTCTAAGTGCCACGGCTTGTTCCCCTTCTGGACCCGCTGTGTTGCGGAAGGTAATTCCTCTCGCTATGAACCCCTCGCTCTCAACAGCTGCAATATATATACAACTACTTAAACTCTTTAATTCATTTAATGCATGCATGGTTTTAATTTCCAATGGGAGTATATATGTACTTACCGACTGTAGCAGTTTTGGAGGTGGTGAATTTCGATATTTTAACATTTTTGTCACAAGTGATGATAGATTTCCCTGCGCCATCACCATACATAAACACGTTTGTTTGTTTCTTATCGATAAGGACTTGTTCGTTATAAACGCCGGCCTTGACATAGATAATGTATCTACCTTGGTGGTTTGGTGGGTATGCTCTGACTGCATCAGTGACGGTTTTAAATTTGCCGCTGCCATCCCTGGCAACTACTGCGTGAGGAGTAATTGGTCCGGGACCGATTGGAGGAAGTACTGGAGCAGCCCCAGCAGCACCACCACCTTGTCCTTTTCCTTTTCCGGATTTTACCAATAGCTTACGGTCAGCAACGGGGAACCATGTAGGGTAACCGTCCTGATCGATCTTGTTCGCCTCAAGGAGACGGCGATGAGGTGAGTTGCTGTCGCTGCTGTTGATAAGATTATCAGGAATTTGAATGTTGAAGGATGGGAAGAGGTCTGAAATCTTGGCTACAATGTTGAGTGCATTATTAGTGAGTTGTGTGGCATTGACAACGCCATTTTGAATAGCGGTTTTTAACTCGGGCTTGTCGATGGCATCAACACACATGCTTTGGTAGGAGTAGACGGCACTGAGCCAGTTCAACAGATCATATGTATATTCATTTAGTGATTCAGTGTCGGTCTCTCCAACCAAGCTGAGCGCGTCCTCAAGTTCTTCGACAGCTCTTTGCAACAGCTCCTTGCAATCCTCTATTGCCATGTGATTGTAAGGATCGCTGTCTTTGTTCACAGAAGTCTTCCCAGCCTCCTGCAGTCCTTTCTTCACTTCTTCCACTGTAGTTTGGAAGGCTGCCATTAGATAGTCATTAATTGTAGCTGTATCGTTTTTGGCTACAGATTCAAGACTCTTGGCACATGAGTCTTTAAATTCAGCTGCTTGACAAAACTCATGCACTTTCTTCATTTGGACTTTGGTGCTTTGATCTTCTTTGTGATTCCCATTTTGGTGTACAACCACCACCACTCCTATTATCACACCAACTAGAAGAATCAAGGATACTAACGAAACCACTATTTTCCCCACCATCTTTTCTCTTCTTTAATTTTTCTCGTTTTTTTTTTTTTTTTGAGATATATATAATTTCTTTCCCTCTTTCCTATAGAATAATGTAGAAGGAAAAAAGGAAAGATGATATATAGTGATCAACAACTCGAGGTTACTCCTCTCGTCGGTGTTTATTAGTTTTATTGTTACCAAAGAGAAGATGGATGATTGAATTGACATGGTAAGGGGAGCTTTATATAGGGCTTAAGAGAGAGTTGTAACCTTAATTTGCATGGCAATCCGACCATTTAGCAGACTTGTTTGAGTTATGACACCTCTAAAATGATGCAGTGGACAGTAACTGATCAATGCAGATGAGTGGTTTTGGATATACTCCAACTAAATGCGAGGAAATGTTCGTTTTCCCCTTTATTTGGAAGGTGGAAGAGGCTTAGTAAGGAATGAGAGAAGGACCAGGTGATATTTCAGTGTTACACCATTAAAATATAACTACTTAATTGTCAATTCTCAACTACATGGATAATTCTCTCGGCCTTTGACATTAACCATTACATATACTCATTACACCATAAGCTGTATTCAAACGTTAATATATTCTCGTTTAAAGGTAAAGAGCTATTCCGATCCGATTCCTACTGTTGTTAACTTATCCAAACGTGGATCGCTGAGCTGATAAAAAGAAAAAGGATTTTATTACTATATAATTTTCTAACAGAGCCACTATATTTAGAATTAGGAAAAAAAATTTGGTGGAAAAATATTGTAAACATATTGTATACGTACCAACGCTTAAATCTTGAAAATAAGGCGGATTACCTATTACAACAAATAAATATGATGTGGTAGTGTAAATATTCCTTACACTAACGATATATATAACTTAAACTCTAATATATATGGTCACCTCTAAGTTTAAAAGCGTATCCGTGCAATAGACACTAACTTGTTAATTTTCTTCCGTTACATTCACAGGCCCTCCCTACTATATTTTTTGTTCAATATGTTAACTTTTAATCTCTTCATTTTTGCTCTTCCTTCTTGCTCCGCTTTCGTTTCTCTTCTTCTGCTGCTGAAAGAATACTTTCTTCATTACTTATTTCTATGAGTAAGTATCCAGCAGTAGTGTACTGCATGTAAATGGAAAAAAGAGTTCGGGTGAGGATTCCGTTCCCAGATAAGTTAGAATAAAACCTTTCTATGTATAATAATCATAAAAAGTTAAGTGAGACACACTTCTAATCTTTCCTATTTCTCTACTTTGTTTTAAAAAGCCAAAAGAACGTATATGTATCCCGGCATATTAACTCAAATGGTACTAATTTTTCTGTTAATAATCGTGGAAAGTCAATGTAATACATTCGATTTGGAATGGAAAAAACAATATTTTATATTCACTTCAAATCTATTCGAGAGACTTTAATTTGATCTTTCATTAGAATTATTATTTGAAATTCTTCTCCACAATTTTTTGTTTAATAGTTCATTCACATGTTTCAATATTAAACTCTTGAAACTTAGAATTGAAGTCACAGGTAGGATAAATTTTGAGGAGAGTGGAGAATTTCATACGTATCTAGTAATTAAGCAATAGACTTATTGCTTCTTTATAAAGTTTGGTGTTGCATTCTGAAGTAAAATACACTAGCTAGGTCTTGGCCTAACCAAAATATATTTCATTTATTTCTTAATGAAGCTTTTTGAGACATATCTATATTACAAGTGTATACGGGTAAAACTGGGGTAATGAGCACCCGGATTTCCCAACGAGGAAAACGAAGCAAGGACTTGACTACAAGGAATCAGAATCGAAGCCAGGAGCCTCTCGTATCAAGTCCCGAGCAAACCACCTGCCCTCGGAGCCATCGAGAACACGCCCCTCGGATCCAGTTCGAGTTCCAAGACCTTAGAGAGCATTACCGAATGACCGCCCACGATTAACAAAAGGTTGTCATATTCGCGTCCAATCGGATATCACAGCGTGAATCTCGGCACGTATCGAAAGCAGTTCCATGATTAGTGAAAAGGAAGATTTGTACCTTTCTTAGAATTGTACTTTGGGTAAAATTCCCCTACTACATAAATGGGGAGCTGATTATTCAATAGGGACATTGTAACAGGCATACCAAGGCAATATACATTTTTTTTTCTCTGCTTCTAGAGGTTATTCAAAGTTCTTAATTTTGTTCATAGCCCTTCATAAGTATTTGATTCCGAATCGAAGGCAGGCTAATTGTTTCACTCGCAACCAAGCCCGAACTCAGCACTATTACTGGTTTGGCCATTTATTCTATCTTTAATTTGAATCATATAACGTTGCTAATCACTTGTATTGAATTAGTTCACATATCCTTAAAATTGTGTATAAATTTAATAGTTATCCATTTTTAAGGGTAAGCAGTTTGGCGCCCACCATGGGGATAAGGATAATAGTGGTAATTTGAGAATGTCAAACTCTCAATCTGCTCACTTGATCGTTGATGCTGAGTCTGGCCACCATGGCGAAAACAACAATATAGTACCTAGCAACGAGGTGCCCCCTGCTGACCCCAACAAAGTCCCGGTTGCAGACCCAATCGATGCCAACTCACATGTGGCCATCGATGCAAACCAGCCGACCGACCACGAGAACAACGTTCGTGAAGGAGCCCGTTCAACAGCTCGGGGCACGCACGACGGTGAAGGCGACGAGATCAGTCTACGGGTTATCTCCGAAATGTTACAAGCCCAACAAGCAACGATAGACCAACTACAAAACCAAAGTCGCGCCCCCAACAGAGTTGAGCCCGAACCATCCTGGAAAAACACCCGAAGAAATGAACAAGTCAAGGAAAAGTTGGGTGAAGTTGAGCCCGGGACCAACCCCGAAATAATAAAGGTGCTTGAGGAACTGACAAAGCGGGTAGAATCGGGGGAGAAGAAATTTAAGGCCAACGATAAAAAAGTGGAGATCTATAACTCCAGAGTTGATCAAATCCCAGGAGCGCCCCCGATATTGAAAGGCCTGGACTCTAAGAAACCAAAGGCCTTTCCTCCCGAGTATGGCACCGAAGCCAATCTCGAAGAAGTTTCGTATGCCCAAAATTCTGAAGTATAATGGAACCACGAATCCAAATGAACACATGACCTCCTACACGTGTTCCATCAAAGGAAACGACTTAGAAAATGACGAAATCGAGTCGGTTTTGTTGAAAAAGTTCGGAGAAACCCTGTCCAAAAGATCAATGATATGGTATCACAACTTACCCTGTCAAAAGGAGCAATGATATGGCATCACAACTTACCCCCTAATTCTATTGATTCCTTTTCTATGCTTGTAAATGCCTTTGTAAAAGTGCACGCCGGGTCCATCAAGGTCGAAATAAAAAGATCGGGCCTTTTCAAAGTAAAACAAAGAGATAACGAAATGCTCAGGGAATTCATGTCGAGGTTTCAAATGGAACAAATGGACCTGCCTCCGGTTGCAAACTATTGGGCCGTTCGGGCGTTCACTCCAGGACTCCACCCCTAAAGTTCCTTAATTTCACAGTAGCTGAAGCAGAATTTGATAGAATACCCGGCGTTAACTTGGGTTGACGTCCATAATAGGTACCAATCAAAGACCAGAGTCGAGGACGATCAGCTCGGGGCACCCTCCGGGTCCGTTTATCTCATCAGAACTAATGACATGTCTAAGAGAGTTGTCGATCATGAACCAAGATCGAACAGAGATCAGTATCAACCGTATAACAGAGATTGAAGGGGTAGTGGATCTGAGTGTAACCCTGCGAGAAATGAAAAAAGAAACTATTGAGGCCACAATAGCTGGGGACTCATGAGCAAAAATTATTCGACAGGCCACATGGGGCCAGAGAGGAATCAAGATTATCAGAATATCTTCAATGTCGATACTGCCAGCATCGTATCTTCCATCGGGCACATCAAAGATACCAAGTGGCCTCGGCCATTGCAGTCCGACCCTACCCAGAGATACCCTAACCTAATGTGTAAGTATCATGACACTCATGGCCACATGACCGAGGACTACCGACAACTAAGAGAAGAAGTGGCCCAGTTATTCAATAACGGGCACCTCCGGGAATTTCTGAGTGATCAAGCCAAAAATCACTTCAGGATTAGGGACTCCAACAAACAGACCGAACAAGAGGAACCTCAGCACGTCATTAACATGATCATTGGTGGAGTCGACGTCCCCCAGGGACAAATTCTAAAGCGCACTAAAGTGTCTATCACAAGGGAAAAATGAACCCGAGATTATATCCAGGAAGGGACCATTTCTTTCAATGCCGAGGACGCCGAAAGCATCTTACAACCGTATAATGATGCACTGGTAATATCTGTACTCATAAATAAATCTCAAGTTAAGCGTGTGTTGATTGATCCAGGTAGCTCGGCTAGTATCATCAGATCGAGGATTGCAGAGCAGCTGGGTCTACAAGACCAAATAGTGCCATCAGTCCGGGGTTTGAATAGATTCAACATGGCATGCGAACCTACTAAAGGGGAATAACCCTACCAATGAATACAACTGGGACCACTCAGGAAACAAAATTCTATGTGATCGAGGGAGATATGAGATATAATGCTCTATTTGGTTGACCGTGGATTCACAATATGAGGGCAGTACCCTCAACACTACACCAGGCACTGAAGTTCCCCACACTAGGAGGAATCAAGATGGTTTACGGGGATCAGCCAGCCGTAAAAGAAATGTTCGTGGTCGATGAGGTAGATCCCGATGTCCGCATTCTTGACATCAAAGAACACGAAGCTGGTTAGGAAGGAAGAAACTAAATAGCAATAACTGATACTGGCCTCGACCGAACCGAAGAAGAAAGAAGCAGGTGAGGATGATGATTACGGAGTCCCTAGGTCATTTATCACCCCTGATGATTTTGAGGAGCTGGAGAAATTCATATTGATCGAACACTTGCCCGATAGGAAGGTATACCTAGGCACGGGGCTAACTCCCGAGCTTAGGAAAGAACGAATTCCTTATAGCTAACATTGATTATTTTGCTTCGTCCCATCTCGATATGATAGGGATCCCACCAGAAATAACCACTCATAAGCTGAGCTTCGATCCGAATTTCCAACTGGTTAAATAGAAAAGGAGGCCTCAGTCCGAAGTCAAGCATGCATTCATCAAAGACGAGATATCCAAACTCCTTAAAATAAGTTCCATTCGGGAAGTTAAGTACCTGGATTGATTAGCTAACATAGTGGTAGTTTTTATAAAGGAAAATAAGTTAAGAATGTGCGTAAATTACAAAGACCTGAACAAGGCATGCCTTAAAGACTCTTTTCCTTTTTCTAACATTGATGGCATGATCGATACGATGGCCGGGCACGAGATTCTCAACTTTCTCGATGCCTATTCCAGATACAACCAAATCCGGATGGACCCGGGCAATCAAGGAAAAACTTCCTTTATCAATAAATTCGACACATATTGTTATAACGTAATGTCATTTTGATTAAAGAATGTCGGTGCCAGTTATCATCGCCTAGTAAACCAGATGTTCGAAGAACAAATAGGAAAGTCAATAGAAGTTTATATAAATGACATGTTAGTTAAGTCTCTGCGAGCAGAGGACCATCTGAAATATTTACAGGAAACCTTTAACATACTGAAGAGATACAACATGAAGCTGAACCCGGAGAAATGTGTATTCGGGGTCGGATCCAGGAAATTCCTTAGATTCATGGTGTCCAGCCGAGAGATTGAGATCAATCTCAATAAAATTAAAGCTGTAGAATATATAACCGTGGTGGATAGTGCCAAGGCCGTTCTGAGGCTAACCGAGCGCATAGCTGCCCTAGGCTGGTTCATATCGAGGTCTTTCAATAAGAGCCATCAGCTCTTCTCATTATTGAAGAAGATGAATAAATTTTCTTGGATTCCGAAATGCCAACAAGCTTTGGAAAAACTCAAACGGTACCTTTCGAGTCCACCCTTGCTCCATACTCTTGAAGGAGGATGAGCAGTTGTACCTGTATTTAGCGGTATCCAAGGTAGCGGTAAGTGGAGTCTTAGTCCGAGAAGATGAAGGTATGAAATTTCCTATCTGTTATGTAAGTAGAACTCTAGGTGAGGCCGAAACAAGGTATCATCACCTGAAAAATTTGGCGCTCGCTTTGCTCAGCGCCTCCAAAAAGTTAAAGCCATATTTTCAAAGCCACACATATGTGTTGTAACTTCTTACCCACTAAGAAACATAATGCACAAACTCGAGCTCTCGGGCCAGTTGGACAAATGTGCCTTAGAAATTAGCGGGTACGTGTCACGCCCCAAACCTTAAGAGGCATGACCGACACCCGGTGCCATACTCGGCCCGTGCATACTACTCTGTAACTGTGAACTCTAGAGGGGCAACCCTCAACCTAGGCTGATGAGGTGATATTCTGAATCATCAAAAAATATCATCTCTCTCGTATGAAAGGTAAACATACCCAAAAGCTCATATATATATATATATATATATATATATATATATGT
This sequence comes from Nicotiana sylvestris, assembly GCF_000393655.2. NCBI lineage: Eukaryota > Viridiplantae > Streptophyta > Magnoliopsida > Solanales > Solanaceae > Nicotiana > Nicotiana sylvestris. The sequence continues at coordinate 107,722,563 of NC_091065.1, forward strand.
GCATGCTGACGAGGCCGCCATGAACATCTACTGATATACAAACATACAGGACTGGTCAATAAGGCTCTAGAGATAGCTGAACTGCATTATGGTCGAGACAGGGCCTCGACCTACCCATCAAACCTGTATATATAAAATGGACTCCAAGGTCTAGACCTGGTAACTCCGGGGAAGTGGAGCTTACCAACCAAGCTGATGTTTGGCTCTGTCTACTGGGAAGGTCTATCCAGCTGTCTATCAGGACCTGCAGCCATGAAATGCAACGTCCCCAGAAATAATGTACTGAGTATGTAAGGCAACTATTTAACTGAAAGTTGAAACTGAACTGATGATATAATAACTAAATGTAACTGGGAGTCAAAGATAATCTGAAGATATGCTTACCTACTGATACTGACTCAACTCTCTCTATATAGTATGTAAAATAGTTGTCTGGCCTTATAAGGCTCGATATGTGTAACTGCTCTGTTGTAGTAGGCTCTCTCATATGCGCTCAGCCATACTAAGCTCTGTATCTCAGCCATTCTGGGCTCGCTCATAGGCACTCGACCATAGTAGGCTCGATATATAACTTACCATCTGTTCAGAGGTTCCTCAATAAAGGCCTGCCCAATGATTATAGCTCGATGGTGGTAAAAATACTGTAATACTATATATATAGGTATATATATATATGCATACATATGTGTATATATATATGTATATATATGTGTATATATATATGTATGTATGTATGTATGTATGTATGTATGTATGTATGTATGTATGTACACCCTCTGCTCTCTTAATTGGAAGAAGACAATACTTAACTGAATATAAAGTCTTTATAAGGAAGGATACTGTAACTTATGAGACTATGATAATGTACATAAATTCAAGAATACGAACATCTCTTTATGTCTCGTTATCAAACACATGTAGTTACGAGATCATGCCAAAATGAAGGAAAGGTTTAACCTTAACATACCTTATCACAGTCTATCCAATAACCACGTTAAACTCATCGCGTTTCACCTTAATTTACAACAATGATAACAATACTATCATCAAATTATGAAAGGTTCAACTATCGCACAATGAACGTCAAGTTTATTTTATAATAAAACGGGCAGCATCTCCCCTTTAATCTTTATTTCCTCCCAATTCTACATAACACAACACACAACATATATACATCATTTTTCAACCTTATATCCATCACAAGCTTATTTTATAATAAAACGGGCAGCATCTCCCCTATAATCTTTATTTCCTCCCAATTCTACATAACACCAACACACAACATATATACATCATTTTTCAACCTTATATCCATCACAAAATACCACAAAATAGCCCAACATACCCCGATCACTTCATACACAAAATGACAACCATAATAGTGTCAAACAATCCGAAAATGTTACGTCGAATGACCAACAAACCACCCTACCATTATGTGGTGTTTCTCCACACCATTTCTCCTCCCAAACTCCATAAAAAAAATAGCATAAGAGACAACCCAACAACAACACGAAACAGCCCACAAAACAGTCCCACAAGTTCAGCAACTCAAAATTGATTTTTTAGTTTACTAAAAGACGTTTTGACTTATCTTTTCTTTGAAATTGAGCAACACAACCAACAGTACATAATTAAGCCTCTTATCAAATAAACCAGCTATGAATTCACTTAAAAATAAGTTTACAACCATCCAATAGTGACGCAACAACAAACAACATACCACTCTTTCGAAACTCGCTAGGTCTAGTCTTTACGATCGAATTATAACTCGTACAAGCATAGGTAATGGAAGGAGAAGAATAAATTTACCTTGGACTGAGTAGAACCCACGAAACCTAGCCCTTCTTCATCCAAAATCAGTCCCCCAACACAACTACAAGAAGGAGAAAGGGAAACTAGCAAGCTGTCCTAGCTTTTCGTACTTGAATCACATCGTAACACCCGAAATAACCTAGGGTTTGTGTGGGATTTATGGAGAGGATTCGCAGGGGTTCAATATGGTTTTCTTTGTCTAAAAGATGGCTCAAATAAATGAGTTGATAAGTCCTTAAAAGCCCCTCTTAGCTGACTTTGGATTTTTTAATTGAGGCCTCTCCTTTTGGCAAGTAGGTGATGCACCTACTTGTCACCTACCAATCTGCGCGGTCTCCCGAAAACGTGAATATTTCTCAAATCCAATGTTGTATCAATGCACGGTTTATTCCTTTGGAAACTAGACTCATAGATCTTCAATTTGGTAGGTAGATCAACCCTGTAATTTCATGTACATTAGGAGAAATTCTCGCTATATTTGACCTAATTTTTAGCATATTTATGAATGCAACTTGTGATGATCTTTGCTAACTTTTGTTTCACAACTCACTTGACTTCGAAACATAACACACGACTAACATAATACTAAAATAAATCATAATATAACCTCCTTATTATTTTGAGCACCCTAGTCTCACCCCAAAATTACATGTTATAACATTCCCAACTTGTCGACTTTCGACGAAACCTATTTTCTTCAATTCATCCATTTTCTAAGCTTTCCAACCCCTTGGTACTTGCAGTTCATGATCATGAATATTTGTAACCTCCAAGTTAACATGATTAACTTACTTTATGTACTTTCAAATATGATCTCATTTCTGATTTTACATCAATTGACTTATAACGTACTCTCACGTACAAAAATATGGGGTGTAGCATCATTCTCCCCTTTGGAAAATTCGTCATCGAATGTTGATTGATGCGCTTATCAGTCTCATAACCTATAGCTCTTACGAATAATTTAGTATTTTTCTTGACATCTAGGCAACTATTCTGTGAATAAATCCAAAGCCCAGGGCATTCCCCCTTTTAGGCCTCTTTCTCGCACCACGACCCGTGGTCGGAATTCTTCCAATCTTGTTACTATTGCTACCTTTTGTCGTGCAGCTTGTATGACTCTATCTGTGTATGTTCGCCTATGCAACTCTTCTCTCTTTCTTCCTCCATATTTTAACCAATCTCTAGGCCTCATTTTTTTAACCTAGATAGAACTATTACAATCTGTCCCTCTGGGAATCTATAGGTGTACGAGATTCCTTCTCTTGTTACTTTGTCGAACTTATGACTATCGCTACATCTTATTTCATAGACTCGATTATCTAACCTTATGGCTTTACTACATATAGGTAGGTGATACTATACTATAACTCTTACTTTAGTTTATTATTATCGAGGTCGGTTATCCAACTCCAAGTTACTCTCTCGCTGCTTATCTTATATGTGTAAATCTAAGTCTTTTAATGCTTCCTTATTACTATTCATCTTAAGAATGATAGCCTAATCTGATCTCATACTTTGGAACTTTTATCCATCTATTATTGTTTCACATTAGTGTTGATCTATAATCTACCACTGATAACTTGAAACCTTAGACGTAATATATTATCACTAGGGCTCACGTCTCATCGGGGAACATCTCGAGTTATTTTCCTGATCCACTTAGGGACAATACTATATTTCAATAATAATATTTCATAGCATCTCAACGTGATTCACATTATGGGGTATTTTAATCTTGTACAATCCATGAAATCCCTTTTTTTTAAATCATTACCCAATCAAAGGCCTAAATGTCATCCTCTTAACTATCATAATTATACCCTTATTCTACCAATAGGGAAACATTCTGTCTCTTCTAAATGCCCCTAGTCTTAAACTCCTCTGAGTTCATTTAGGCTATACTGAGCTTTTTACAATTTACGAAAATCATCAGCCCTCTTGTTTTGATGGGTTTAATCCCGATGACTTACCTGTTCTCGTCACCTTCTCACTTATCTTTTCTTATCCTTACTCGTGTCTACATAAAACCTTGTTTCTCTACCATAATTTTTGTGACCTACACATATCTATTCATACTACTCGTGGCATTCCTTTAACTTGCTAATACCATAGATTTCCTTATGTTATTCTGGAACATCAAGAGAGACATCACGCCATCTCTAACTATTGTTTACTTTTTTAACTAGACCTCTCGGTACATGGAAACCATAGGGTGGAAGATATGCTACTGAAGACACCACTATCATTTCTGTATACTGAATCACATCGCTTCTATCCCTCTACCTAAACTATGGACTATTCACAACCTTCTACACTTGAGTATCTCGTACCTTCTTCACCTTTACCTTACTTACCATTCAAATCTCGCATCATGTGTCTATCTCTTTCATAACCTCCCTTCAACATAGATGGAATTTACATCCACACCTGGAAGCTCTACTATAATACTTGCACCTCTAGTGCATACACAATCCGGTGGGAGCTTCATATTAACTATTTATGAGGCTGGTACTCTTCTAACTTACTTTATCATAGAGCCATTATAGATTTGGCCGCTGCACTATCTCTCTTATACCTCTGATATTAAGATTGATTCTACAATATTCTAAATCACGATGTTTATAATCATTAGGTTCTAATAATCAGACTCCTTAGTTTCCTCTTATATCTCAACCTTTAAGTAGGCTTACACTATCTTTTGCTCTGTGGCTCAGGGTATTAGTTATTACTTTAGCCCTCCGTGGACGCTATAGAATATCCATGATATAACTTTCTAACAATTCAATCTTTTGTCGGTGATGTAGACTCAATTCTTTCTTTTAACTTATACTAGTCTCCTATAGCTGTAGGAATGTCAATATATATTTGCTGCATGGTTAACACTCTGAAATCTTAAGTGCATTCATAACATAACTAATTCTGCGTCACTGGTTGAATAATTCCTTTCGTGCCTTCTCAGTTTTCTTTAAAAGTAAGAAATTACCTTCCCTAGTCATTCTGCCACTTATGGCATGAATACTTGGCTTACCTTAGTTCCCACATGTATTGGAATTTTGCACAACTCATATGATCACGAATAATATTTTTGATTTTACTTCCCGTTCATTGGTCACGATAGGTGCCACTTTCTTATGGAGTGCATACAATGCTATAGTGAGATTGTTGTTCCAAGATCATTTCTTCTTTAGATCACTATGCTTATGTCGAAGCCTTCTTCCTTATTTCCTCAGCTAGTCTTTCATTGTAGCACGTAGAGGAGACCCTCTGACTCTTGTAAAGCGTTGAGTTTATTACATCATATACCCGACGGAATTTCCGATGTGCTTACTCGCCTATAAATATCATTAGTTACATACCTTTGTGCCCTTGTTCTTATATGGATACTTCTGAACTCAAAAAAATTTTTGTCTCCCTCGTGGCGCTCTCTTTTATTTTCGTAACACTTTTACGACAACTATAACTACCTCAACTTCTATCTGAATATTTCTAAAGGATTACGATGTCGTATATGTGAGACTGAATTCCCTATGTTGTGGTTCACTAGGTTTATCTTGTATGATCTGTTGATTTATCTGTATCCTCTTGTCTAGCCATAACTAGGTTCTTCCTAAATCAACTACTAACTACCCGTTGGTCCATTCTCATATCTATATTCCGCATAATCTCGCTAGGGTTGCTTCCTTTGTCTTAACTTACCTCTCGCATTGCTACTAATGTATCAAGTGCCCATTCACACTTATTTATTAATAACATCCTGGCTGGGAACCCTTACTGTCCCTCCCCGTCATCGTGCTTGCGTAGTGTTCTCAAGTCGTAATATATATGTATGATCTGAATAAATTTAATCTTACTCCTTTCGCCTTTTTACAACATTCTTCCAAAGTATTCCGTAGTTACCTGAACCACTTAACTCCGACTTAATACCATATCACCCTATCTTCCCCCCTTTAGGGGAGTACTAACATTTAATGCTATGAAGATTCACCTACAAATACTTTACCTCTTCATCTTTGGTGTCTTTTCACATCTTCACTGACTCTTACTCGCCTTGTAGTAGCCCTTCTCTACCAGGGATGACTAAATTTCTTACGTGTGAGGGTGACACCTAGTGTAACTGGCACACTTAGTTCCTTAAGCTTAACTCTGCTCACAGTTCTTTCTTTAGAGAAGTGTATTCCTGAATGACCTTTAAAGGTTATTCTTCTATTGTCCATTCTATTTTTGCCAGAACACGATCTCTGAAATTCTCACGATGCCGACTATTATCGAATCCTTAGGTCCCTAAGTCATGTTCGATTTATCTTGTCTACTAGCCTATGCTGATTTCTATCACTCCGGGGGTCAAACTTGGCTTTCTAGCAATCATGTTGGAGTCACCAACTTATTTCTCAAAGAAAGGATATGACTTTATGGCATATACTCTTTTATAGTCTCAAAGCATGTCATCTCTTGTCTTTTCCTTCACTTGGCCATAGACTTTGTCATCCTACCATATTTTGATTTACCATTGTCATCCATTTATCATACCTTACTCATAATGCTTCATTTACTCTCTTCTTGTTCTCCTGCTAATACTTCTGTCTATCACATTATTCTGAAAACTTCAACAAACCATTGTTTCACTTTTAGCTCCCTTGGCTCAATCCATCATTTTGGGTTACTCTAACCCAAGTTGGATATTGATATCCCACTCTCTTAAACTATATATGTTAGCTCCCATAGGGCATAACTGAGATGGGTGTGGCCAATTGTACATACCTCTATTTTTGTTGAAGGTAACTTAGAATCCTTTTATTTCTCTGCCTGATGTGGAAATTCAGATAATCTTCATTAACTAGGTACCTTGTACCCTTCTTCACCTTACTTCTATTACCTGTTAAAACTTATACTTTTACCTTCTGATACTCCCATGGCCTGCTATTCGCGGGGGATATTAGATATTCCCGTCTTAGGGTAAGAGGGAAATTCGCACATCTGGTATGCACGATTTAGTAGGGTCTCAAACAGGGCCACATCATCAAGAATTCTCTCTCTACTAATGCCCTTACCTGCTGCTGTATTAGACCTCTGACTAGCTATAATTTTTCTAATTGAAAGCATCTCTATGTCATAAGCAAAAATAAGCTTTGGCTCGAACTATTATGACTCAACTCTATAGCACGATTTGGATTTGAAAGAAGGGTAACAGACTCCTAAATGCCTTGTAGCTTCCTACTTATATAATATGGTTCACAACACATCTATAAATAAGGCTCTATTAGATACGGCTTGTAGACTCCCTAGGATAAAACTGCTCTTATACCAAGTTTGTCATGCCCTAAACCTTAAAAGGCGTGGCCGACACCTGTTGCCATACGCGGCACATGGGTACAATTCTGTAATTGTGAACTCTAGAGGGGTAACCCTCAACCTAGGTCGTTGAGGCCATCTTCTGAATCATCTAAAAATATCGTCTCTCTTATCTGAGGGGTAAACATACCCAAAAGCTGTGTTGTGTAGGCTGACGAGGCCGTCATGAACATCTACTAATATACAAACTATACAAGACTTGTCTACAAGCCTCTATAAATAGCTGAATTGTATCATGGTCGGGAAAGGGCCTCGACCTACCCATCAAACTTGTATATAAAAAATGGACTCCAAGGTCTAGACCTAATAACTCAGTAGAAGTGGAGCTTACCAACCAAGCTGATGTTTGGCTCTGTCTACTGGGAAGGTCTATCCAGCTGTCTATCAGGACCTGTATGCATGAAATGCAGCGTCCCCAGCAAAGGGACATTAGTACGAAATAATGTACTAAGTATGTAAGCCAACAGAATAACTGAAAGCTAAAACTGAACTGATGATATAATAACCGAATGTAACTTGGAGTCAAAGATAATCTGAAGATATGCTTACCAATTGATACTAACTCAAATCTCTCCATATAGTATGTAAAATAGTTGTCCGGTCCTATAAGGCTCGGTGTGTGTAACTTCTCTGCCATAGTAGGCTCGCTTATAGGCGCTCGGCTATACTAGGATCTACATCTCGGCCGTTTCGGGATCGCTTAGCTTATAGGTGCTCGACCATAGTAGGATCGGTATATAACTTACCATCTAATCAGAGGTTGCTCAATAGGGGCCTGCCCACCGATTATAGCTCGATGGTGGTAAAACTACTGTAATATATATATATATATATATATATATATATATATATGGTGTGTATATATATAACACACCCTCTGCTCTCTTGACTGGAAGGAGACAGTACTTAACTGAATATAAAGTCTCTATAAGGAAGATAGTATAACTTATGAGACTATGATAATGTACATAAGTTCAAGAATATGAACATCTCTTTATGTCTCGTTATCAAACACATGTAGTTACAAGATCATGCCAAAATAAAGGAAAAATTTAGCCTTAACACACCTTATCACAATCTATCCAATAACCACGTTAAACTCATCTCATTGCACCTTAATCTACAACAATGATAAAAATACTATCATCAAGTTATGTAAGGTACAATTATTGCACAATGAACGACAAGCTTATTTTTTAATAAAACGGGCAACATCTCCCCTATAATCTTTACTTCCTCCCAAATGGACATAATACCACCAAAAATAAGAACACAACAATAACAACATATATACATTAGTTTCCAACCTTATATCCATAAAAAAATACCATAAAATAGCGCAAAATACCCCAATCACTTCATACACAAAACGACAACCATAATAGTGTCAAACAATCCGAAATGTTACGACGAATGACCAGCAAACCACCCTACCATTATGTGGTATTTCTCCACATCCTTTATCCTCCCAAACTCCATAAAAATAGTATCAAAAGAGACAATCCAATAGCAACACGAGACAACCCATAAAACATCCCTACAAGTTTAGCAACTCAAATTTGATTTTCAGTTTAGTAAAACACGTTTCAACTTGTCTTTTTTTTTCAAATTGAGCAACACAACCAACAATACATAATTAAGCCTCTTATCCAATAAACTATCCAATAATTCAACTTAAATTTTTTTACAACTAGCCAACAGTGACGCAACAACAAACAACATACCACTCTTTCGAAACTCGCTATGTCTAGTCTTTACGATCGAGTTATAACTCGTACAAGCATAGATAATGGAAGGAGAAGCATAAATTTACCTTGGACTGAGTAGAACCCACGAAAACTAGCCCTTATTCATCCAAAATCAGTCCCCCGACAGCTACAAGAAGGAGGAAGGGAAACTAGCAAGTTGTCCGAGTATTTCGACATTAGAATCACATCGTAACACGCGGAATAACCTAGGGTTTGTGTGGGATTTTGGGAGAGGAGTTGTAGAGGTTCAATATGGTTTTCTTGGTGTGAAATATGTCTGAAATAAATGAGTTTTTAAGCCCTTAAAAGTCCTTACTCTGCCGACTTTGGATCTTTTAATTGAGGCACCTTTTGGCAAGTAGGTGATGCACCTACTTGTCACCCACCAGTATGCGCAGTCTCGCGAAAACGTAAATATCTATCTACTCCAATATTGTATCAATAAAAGGTTTACTCTGTTGGAAACTAGACTCATAGATCTTCAATATGGTAGGTATTTCATCCCGTAATTCCGTTTATATTGGGAGAAATGCTTAGTTACATTTGACCTAATTTTCAGCATATTTATGAATGTAACTTATGATGATCTTTGCTAACTTTCGTTCCACAACTCGCTTGACTTCGAAACATATAACACGACTAACGTAAGACTATAATAAATCATAATATAACCGCCTTATCATTTTGAGCACCCTAGTCTCACCCCAAAATTACATGTTATAACATTCCCAACTTGTTGACTTTCGACGAAATCTATTTCTTCAGTTCGTTCATTTTCTAAGCTTCCAACCCTCTTGGTACTTGTATTTCATGATCTTAAATATTTGTAACCTCCAAGTTAACATGATTAACTTACTTTATGTACTTTCAAACATGATCGCATTTCTGAGTTTACTTCAATTGACCTACGACGTACTCTCATATACGAAAATATGGGGTGTAACAGTACGATATTGAATATCGACCCCGAACTGCCATTAAATCATAAATTTTGTAGACTTCGTGGCCGACTTTACGTCGGCCTTAATACCCGAAGTCAAAAAGGAATTGTTGTTAACCTCGGGGACTTCCTCATGGGACTGGACCCTCTTTACGGATGGTGCCTCGAACGCAAAAGAGTCCAGACTCAGCATCATGTTGAAGCCACCTATGGGTAACGTAGTTCGACAATCTATTAGAACTGTGAAATTGACTAACAACGAGGCCGAGTATGTGGCCATGGTTACAGGTCTCGAATTGGCTAAAAGACTTGGGGCCGAGGTGGTCGAAGCCAAGTGTGACTCCCTCCTTGTGGTAAATCAAGTCTATGGGACGTTCGAAGGAAAGGAGGAATGAATGCGAAGGTATTTAGACAAATTGCAGGTAACTGTGCATAAATTCAAAGAGTGGAGCCTACAACATGTACCCCAACATCAAAATAGTGAGGCCAATGATTTATCTAACTTGGGCTCATCGGTTGATGATGATGAATTCAGCTCAAGAACGGTCGTACAACTCATAAAATTGGTAATGGAGGAAGGCCATGTCGAAATAAACTCAACAATTTTAACTCGGGATAGGAAAAATAAATACATAGACTATTTGAAGACTGGGAAGTTATCCTTGGATCCTAAAGAATCAAGAGCTCTACGCACGAAGACGGCCAGGTTCAGCATGTCTGAAGGGACTCTGCTCAGAAGAACATTTGACGGCCTACTCGCCATATGCTTGGGGCCGGGAGATACCGAATATGTCTTGAGAGAAGTTCACGAAGGAACCTGCAGAAACAATTCGGGGGCAGAATCTTTGGTTCATAAGATAATCAGGGTCGGCTATTACTGGATCGACATGGAAAAAGATGCAAAGTACTTTGTACGAAGATGTGACGGCTACCAAAGACACTCATTGATGATCCATCAACCCGGAGAGCTACTTCATTCGGTCTTGTTCCCATAGTCGTTCATGCAATGGGGCATGAACATCGTTGGTCCCCTACCGTGGATACATGGTAAGGCTCAATTCATACTGCTTATGACCGATTATTTCTCTAAATGGGTCAAGGCTCAAGTGTTCGAGAAAGTCCGAGAAAAAGAAGTCATTGACTTTATTTGGGACCATATAATATGCCGGTTCGGGATACCTTACGAGATCGTGTGTGATAATGGGAAGCAATTCATCGGCATCAAGGTAAATAAGTTTTTTGAAGACCACAAAATTAAAAGAATACTCTCCATAACCTATCACCCTAGTGGGAACGGACAAGTGGAATCTACAAACAAGACCATACTCTAGAATTTGAAAAAGAGGTTGACCTATTCCAAAGGTAAATGGAAGGAAATTTTGCTCGAAGTCTTATGGGCATACCGTACAACTTCGAAATCTAGTACATGGGCTACCCCATTTTCATTGGTCTACAGTACCGAAATATTAATATCGGTCGAAGTGGGAGAGCCGAGCCTCAGGTTCTGATATGCGATCGAAGAATCAAATAGTGAGGCACTGAGTACGAGCCTTGAGGTATTGGATAAAAGACGAGAGGCCGCCCTAGTCCGGTTGGCCGCCCAGAAACAGCGGATAGAACAATATTACAACCAAAAATCCAACCTCCGACACTTCAAGATCGGGGACTTGGTGTTAAGAAAGGTAACACAACATACCTGAAACCCGAACGAGGGAAAGTTGGGACTGAATTGGGAAAGACCATATCGGGTCATCAAAATTATTGTCAAGGGCTCGTACAAACTCAAAATAAAAAACGATGCACCGCTACCAATCAATTAGAATGTGACATATTTAAAGCGGTACTACTGCTAAAGTAAGATCTCATTTACTTTTTAAAATATTATAAATCAGATTAACACTTGCAAGCAACAGCCAAAGGAGAATGTGACTATTAGGTCTGAAAGCACACGTTGCACTCTTTTTTCCTTGAACCGATTTTGTCCAAAATGGGTTTTCTGGCAAGGTTTTTATCGAGGCAACAGTAAATCGTGGTAACTTAGATTCGAAGACCAGTTTTAAATCAGAGTCAATGGTCGCATCAATAGTATTCGAGCCCTCTCAAGATCGACCTTGAATACTGGGGGCCATCACCCTCGGGTTATGCTTCTTAGCAAGGAAAAAAGGAAACTTTGTGCTTGAACATCCTAGGCTTGATGATTAGGATATATTGTTAGGGCCAAACGACAAAGTGAACCGTTCCTGCGTAGGCCACCTTAGCCATAGTACAAGCTTTTACACGCTTTCAATCATGTATTTTTGCCTCTTAAAGCCTCTTAAAGCATCGAGCCTAAGGGCTATCCCTATTTGGGGACTATCAAGCCCAAGGGCTACCCCGACTCGGGGACTGTCGTTCGAAATAAGTTCGGGCAACCCAGGCTATCAAATCCCGAAGGCACAAAACCTATTAGGTAGTGCCTAAACCTAAAAGGCTACGGCTACCCTAAAAAAATAGCTCGGAGATGTCCGAACATATGGCCTTTAATAAAAATTCAATACCTGCCAAAAGGTTACCCTCGGCAAAATCATCGTCTAAAAACACTTAAGCATCTTGGGAAAACTTCCGGTCACTCCGAGTTTTCAAAGCTTCGAGCAAATAAAAATTGCATCAAAGTCAGGCTTTGTTCGAACCTCCGAAAATAAATAACTTATTACTGAATTTGATTCTATGCTAAGGCATTAGAAATATTTGCAAGAATAGAATTTATGAAAAGATGCTAAAAAATGGAGACTTGAAATTGTCAAAAAGGGAAATTTTATATATTCCGGAATGTTTTTACAAAGGCCCAACAAACACGGCCTCAAATTAAATAAAAAATATATACAATACAAGAACTAAAAAGGTTCTGAGGCATTTATGCTTGATCTTCGTCGGGGCCCAATTCGTTGCTAGAACCGTCGGAGCCCTCTACACCTTCGGGATCTGAAAGTTTCTTTGCCTTAGCCTTGAGCTTATTGCTTCCTCGATCTCGGCTGATAGATCGAAGCCTCGAGCGCGAATTTCTTCAAGGGTCTCCCTTCGAGATAGCTGCCTCACATATTTAACATTGGTCTTCAGGCGGGTGTCAGTTGCTTTAATGTCGGCCTTGTATTGGGCAACCATCTCTTCGACATCGGTAGAGGTTGTCCCCAGCTTGGACCTCATTGCTTCAAGATCTTTACCAAAGGCGTCCTGTTCTGCGGCGGTTGAGCTCAACTGTGCTCGAAGATCTTCATTTAGCTGAGCCCATTTATCCGGTTTCTCCTTCACCACCTGAAGTTGAACCTCTACCGAAGATAGTTTTGCCTAGGTGGTTTCCTTTTCCGAGGCCAACAGATCCCTCTTGCTCTTCCAACCATTGACCATGACTTGGATCTCGTCCATTTCCTTTCAGAGTTAGTCGATCTGGTCAATTACTGGACCTGTGAGGTTTTATCGTTAGCCACTATGACTAGTTCCTCGTTTGTAACTTCAAAGACCATTACCTTTTCGACCAAGTTGGCATGCTCCCCCTCAGAACCGATGCTTCTTTTTGAGCCCTATCCAGCTCAGCCTAAAGGTCCTTAATGACCCCGTCTTGTTGCTCGCTGAGGAGCTTGTACATATCCCTTTTCTGAGCCTGATCCTTTAGCTCAAGCTCGAGCTGGTTGACCTCGACACGGTATCGGAGGAAGCTTTCATGATAAAGTACCGAGGCCTGCAAAACAATGAAAGGTGTGAGAAATATCCAAACCTAAGTAAAATTCAAAAAGACGTAATGATGCCTTACCTGGTTCAACGTCTGTCGCACCTTGTTGAAAAGACAATGCACGTCCACTTCGTTCATTTTTGTCTGGTCCTCTTCGGTTACCAGGCATCAGAGGTAACTGGATACTCCTATTGGAGCAGATAAATCTCGAGCATCTTCCGAAACAGTGAGGATAAGGTCCATACTCGGATCAGGAAACTGATTAATTAGTTTTGGGCTCGAACTCGGCCCACCAGCTTCCAATGATGTATCCTTCTTCGGGACTTCCAGGTCACCCAGCCCAAAAAAATCTTCCAAAGTAAATGAGTCCACACCATAAAATAAAGAATGAAAGGGATCGTCCATGCCATAAACCCCTTCATTGGATTTCTCTTTCCATACTTGGGACTCCTCGAGCATGGACTCGGTGTAGGAGGACGTATCCATAATTTCTATTACATAGGACGCTTCCTTTGGAGTGGATCCGTCATCCCGAGAGTCCCACCCCCGTCTCCATATCGACCTCTCGAGCATGAGGGAGATCGGACTCACGAGTCTACCTTTCAGCTACCTCCTACGCCCCAGGAGGGTTGATCTATGGGCGATGAAAGTGACATCTTATTTCAGTTCATCCCTGAGCCGGAGAAGGGAATCAGAGTCTAGCACCATGAAGCTGGTGCTCTTCCTAGGCTTGCGAGCCACCCTCTACTTTTGTTTCACCTCAGGTTCCGGGGAGCCTGAAGGTTTTCTTTTCCTTTTCTTCTTTTCCCCCATGGCAGCCTCGGGCTGTCCAGTAACGGAGGATGAACGGACAAGGATATGTCCCCATCCCCTTTCCAAGGCCTAAGCTCGGTGGTCTTAGGCAAACCTATAAAAGAAAGAAGAGAAGTTAATATGATGTGAGCTAAGGAAACGATAATAGCTATTTGAAGGGGAACCTTACCATGAGAACAGGCCTCTTATCGGCCCTTTGAAAGCTTGCACCATGAGCGCTCGGATATGATATCTGTTTGCAAATTCCTTCAATCCGCTCCTTAAGCTGGGGGACCGTATTTGGGACCCAGTCAACAACTGCTCAACCACATATACAAATGATGAGGAAGGAAATAAAAGGAAATTGACACTTGAGGAAATGTTGCACTTACGAGATGCATTCAACTTATCAGGGAATGACATGAACTCGGGAGGGATCAAGTCCTCGGTCTTCACCTGGACAAAATGCCCTTGCCAGTCTCGGTCTCGATTTTCGTCGATGCTCGAGAAGGGGGCCTTGCTCGCCCGGTAAGTGAGCTTGATTAGTTCCCTTTGAAAAATTTGGGGACTATATAAGCGGAACAGATGGTCGATGGTGAATCGTTGGGACCCGGTGTTATTCATAAAATAGCAGAGGACGATTACTATCCTCCAAAGAGACGGGTGGATTTTTTCAAGGCACACCTCGTATCTCTTGCAAAAATCTAAAAGAACTGGGTCTACCGAGTCTTGTGTGAAGGGGTAAGTGTAAACACTTAAATACCCCTCCACGTGGTAGTAATGGAATCCTCAAGCCCGAGGACTACTATATTTTTGCCTTCCCATTTACAGTCCTCTTGGATCGTGGGAAGGAAATCTTTGATAATGGAGCATATATACCTCGATGCCCCTTCACCCCAATCCTGTTTGGATGAGGGTTTCTCAAGCTTAAAATCGCCCGCAATAGAACAACCCCTAGGGATAAACACTTTCAAGGGAGGCTCGGGAGCCGGTTTGGTGGCTGCCGACTCGGTGGCAGCCACTTCGAGAGCAGCCACCTCAAGGACAACTATTTCGGGATCGGTTGCCTCAGTACTAGCGGCCGGTTGGGAAGATGAAGAGGCAGCCTGTTGAGGAAT
The DNA here is from genome assembly GCF_000393655.2 of Nicotiana sylvestris. NCBI lineage: Eukaryota > Viridiplantae > Streptophyta > Magnoliopsida > Solanales > Solanaceae > Nicotiana > Nicotiana sylvestris. Next base: position 107,738,034 of record NC_091065.1, read on the forward strand.
TGATTTGGAAGTTTTAGCCAACGTCGTCTCATAAAATTTGAAGATGTGAAGAAGAAGTATGAAGGTTTGGAAGAACAAGTTTGAAGGCTGAACAACGGGGTATGAAGAATTTAAGAAGATCTGGGCAAGAACCAATTATGAAGATTTAAATATCAAAAGATGAAGGTATGAAGGTTTGAAAGATGTTGATGATAGTTGGGAAGCTCGAAGGTAAAAGCTTGATTGGAAAGTAGGAAAAGAACAAATGATGGAAGCTTTTATAGGGAAGTAAGCGACATTTTGCATTCGGAGGCAACCAACCGATGATTGACACGTGTCCGAAGTTATAACGATGCGACTGATAGGACATTTTGACTTCTTCGTCATAACATACGAAGGAAGGAACTGGAGAACATCTATCGTTTCCCATCATTTTGACAAGCCTACCCTCTGAGAAATGGGTAAAACCAGGGCTAAAAGCACCTCGATGTTACATCTTGCATTTTCATACGTTAAAGTTTCGTCTTTAGTTAATTGACGTAGAATCGGAGATGATATTTGTTTTTTAAAATTATAAGCATTTATGCTATTTATATCAAGCAATAAGTAAGTGCCGTAAAAGATAAAGGGAAAACAAATTAAAGAAACTGAGTTTCGTTGAAGGTTGCCGATTTGGGATAAAATACGATCCGAGCTATAATACCCGATATTTATGGACTAGTACCATACAAGGTACCATATGACCGTGGTAGTATGATGTATAAAGTATATTAAAAATGAGTAGTATTTTAAGTAATTTGAGATAATTCTTAATTATGTGGATAATTGGTTAATTATCGGGTAATGGGACATTACCTAATTAACTACTAAGTTATGGATAAAGATTAAAAATCCCACCCTCCCACCCCCACCCCCCATGTGGCAGCAAGCCACTTCTTAAATACATGACTCTTAGTCATTTTTGGTAGGTGGCAAAGTAATGTTTTAATTACATAACACCTCATTTCTAATATCTTGAGTTTTTGGTAGGTGGCAAAGTAATAACCTCATTTCTAATATCTTGAATACAAAGACTACAATCAGACCTGATTGTTTGCACATTAGCAATTCCTACAAAATATTCCTAACATCTTCAACGAGAGTTCTTACAAAATCTTCAACTAATTCCTACAAAAGAAATCCAACGAGATTTCTTAGCACATTAGCAACGTGAGATTTTGCGATTCTAAGGGAGTACGATTCAATCTTTTCCAAGAATATCATACGGATATTTTTCTATGCTAGGTATGTTAAGGCTAAGTCCTTCCTTCATTGTCATGATCTCGTAACCACGTGAGTTTGATAACGAGGCATAAAGAAAAATTCATATCCAGGAATTTATATATATTTTTGTAGTCTTGTAAGTTACAATATTCTCTTTATCGGGACTTCATATTCAATTGAGTATATCCTTCTTCCAGTCAAGAGAGCAAAGAGCCTATATATACAGTATTACAGTATTTTCATTACCATCGAGCTATAATCGATGGGCAGGCCCCTATTGGGCAACCTCTGATAAGATGGTAAGTTATATACCGAGCCTACTATGGTTGAGCGCCTATGAGCGAGCCTACTACGGCAGAGCAGATACATACATACATATATACATATATATATATATATATACATATATACATATATATATATATATATATATATATATACACACACACCGAACCTTATAAGGTCGGAAAACTATTTTATTTACTATATTGAGAGAGTAGAGTCAGTATCAGTAGGTGAACATATCTTCAGATTTTCTTTGACTCCCAGGTGCTTTCAGTTATTATATTATCAGTTCAGTTTTAGCTTCAGTATATTGCCTTACATACTCGGTACATTATTTCGTACTGACGTCCCTTTTTGGGGGCACTGCATTTCATGCGTGCAGGTTCTGACAGATAGACCGGTAAACCTTCTCAGTAGGTGTTGCCTGAGTTCAGCTTTATTGGTAATCTCCCCGTCCTTCGGAGTTGTTGGGTCTAGAAGTTTTGTGTACGTCTTGTGTATATATGTAGATAGGTTATGGGTAGGTCGGGGCCCTATTCCAATTATAGTACATCCATCAGTAGAGGTTTGTAGACATATCCTGTCAGTTAGTGTAGTATGTTGGGCTTGTAGGCCCTGTACGTATATTTTGTTGGCTTGTTAGTTATAGTAATTTTGACGGCCTTTCCGGCCCAGCTTTATGTTGACATTTAGACAGCATTAGTCTCTATTCAGTTTTATATTTTGCTTCGCACATTATCTTGTAATGTGGCCCATGGCCAAAGTATGACATTACATGTTCATGGTTTCTTAATCGCAAGTGGTACGCAAGGATAGGTGAGGCATTGGGTGCCAGTCTCGCCCCCAGGCTCGGGGCGTGACACCCAATTTTCCGGTGAGACAAACGAAGCAAGGACATGACTGCAAGGAATTGGAATCGAAGCCATGAGCCTCTCGTATCAAGGCCCGAGCAAACCACCTGCCCTCGGAGCCATCAAGAACACGCCCCCTCGGGTCCGGTTCGAGTCTCGGAGAGCATTACCGAAAGAACGCATATGATTAACAAATGGCTGTGATATCCGTGTCAAATCGCATATCACGGCGTGAATCTCGGCCCGTATCGGCATCAGATAAGTGATTAGCGAAAAAGAAGATTTTTACCTTTCTTAGAATTGTACTTAGGGTAAAACTCCCCTACTATATAAAGGGGGGTTGATTATTCAATAGAGACACTGTAACAGGCATATCAAGGTAATATACATTTCTTTTCTCTGCTTCTAGAGGTTATTCAAAGTTCTTAATTTTGTTTATAGCCCTTTACAAGTGTTTGGTTCCGAATCGAAGGCAGGCTATTTGTTGGGCTCGCAACCGAACCCAAACTCAACACTATTACTGGTTTGGCCATTTATTCTATCTTTAATTTGAATCATTTAACGTTTCTAATCACTTGTATTGAATTCGTCCACATATCCTTAAAATCACGTATAAATTCAATTGTTATCCATTTTTAAGGGTAAACAATGAGCAAATATCCATTTTTAATTTGGGAAATCTCTATTATAGACAGGTATTGTTTCTTGTCAAAAAAGAAAATTACGTAATTCAAAAACTTGCAAACCCTAGTAAAAAATGATTGATTTGGTTTGAAAAAGTAATAAACTTGGACGCGAATAAAGAAAATTCTACACTTCCATAGCTTCAAATATCCGGATTTGTTCCATTAGATAATGAATTATTGATTATAAGCCATCTTTGTAACCTCTTCGTTACCCTCAAAGCATAGTCATGAGATTCTTGAAATTCAAACATGGGCCTATTTCAAGTCGTGTTTGTTGGATCGGTGAGTAGAGGTTTAAACCTAATATTGCAAATTTTAAAGAAAAGAGAGAAAGAAAACAAAAGAAAGCATAAACGGGGCAGGGCGGTGCAGAAAAAAGGTAAAATTTTGGGCAAATGCTAAAAAGAGGGTAGGATGTGTTAAAATCATACTAATGGATTGCGGCTTGTCCTGCCTTGCTCCGACCCATTTACATATATGCACTTAATATAAATCTGGAATGTGTGACGAGCTAGGAAAATAGTTGTTTGTGTTATGATAAATATCACATTATGGTGGATATCTACTCTTCTTCCATGATCTTCATCTCAAATGCTTAATGACATATTCAATGACATATTTTGTATGTTCAATGACATATTCCATGACATATTTTCTTTACTTTTTATGCCTATATAAAGGCCTTGTAATAGATAGGAAAATACACACAATTGAAGAAGAAAATCTCTTCCTTCTCTCTATCTCCATTTCTTGTTCATGTTTTACTAAATTGCTTATATTTCTTGTTCATGTTTTACTAAATTGCTCATATTTCTTGTTCATATTTTACTAAATCGCTTTTATTTTATAACACGTTATCAGCATGAAGCTCTAACCAAATTGACAGGAACGATAGCTCATTTTATGATGGAACTATGAATAACCGACAACCTTGAATCAAGTTGGTTGAGCCAATAAAACCTGTGCATTTCGTATGTCATATTAATATTGAGTTTGCATCTTACTGTCCAGAAATGAGTATTATTTTTAATTATACCATAAATTATGTATTTAGCTTATGTTAAAATTTAAGATTTGTAGTTGCTTTGGTTAGAAAATAGTAAGCTTTGATTTTAAGTTTTCATGCATGTATGGTTGTGTATGTCCGCTAATTTTGTTCCTAGTTCTAAGATTAATCTTATACAAATATAACATCATGCTATCATTAATTTGTTATGATATTAAAAGATCTTTGTGAAATATTAAAAGACATTCTGGTCATGTTAGGCCATAATGAGGTTACTTGATATTGTTTTTGTTTTCAAGTGTATTTTCTTACTGATTATGTATATCTAGTTACAAGCTTAAGTACTTGGTACACCTAACATAATGCATGATTATACATTATTATGCAGTATAACATGATATACTACACTAGCTACATGTAACTATTTATTTTGACAAGCTTACATACAGAATATTAGTACACATGAAGATACCATGTAGGTATAGATTTTACGATATTAAATTTTTTTAGACACATGAAAGATAATAATAGTTATATCATTGTTCCTTAACTAATTAAATGCACATATCATCAATCTAAGTTGATTACTTCTTCAAAAATTATCCTTAAAAATAATAACTTTGAGGAGCAATAATATTTGATGAGTTTAATATCCCGATTGAGATATGTGATTGTATGGCTATCCGTTAATTAACTTTATATATCTTATGATAAAATAGTTCAATTTTTGCATCAAATTAAATATGTGATAAGGTGATGCATATACTAGACGATTTCTCACTTATAATTATTGGATGTGGTAATATTTTAAAGTCTTATGATGACTGGATATAATGATGCCATTGGTTGAGGTAAAGACGACGGGTTTAAGTCCCATCACACTATGATGATAAGAGTTGGGTTTGAGTCCCAACTCATTATGGCCTAACATGCCTTTATATGGGTAAGGCATTGGGTTTGAGTCTCAATGCACCATATTGATGATACAATGATGACTAAAGAAAAATAATATATTTTTCATGAAAAAGCATGAAGTTTGTCCCACTTGATTTGCTCCATTATTGAAGTGAATGTGATAACGGTGCATAATAAGTCTAAATAAAGACAAGTGGTTGACCAATGAACGTGGACGTGCCAAAGATTAAATAATAACAGTCATCATTATGGTAGTTGTAAAAAAGAGAGCAATAAGGGTTCTCAAAATGATCCTTCAAAGGTGAAGGAATATGTATCAATGTGGTATGTTAATACGAGACACGTTCACATGATTATGGTCCATTCGTTGAAAATATGACGTGTGATAAGCATTGTAAATGCATGCTCATTCCTGAAAGTAAATGTTGAAATATATATGTGATAAAAATTATGCATAAGAATGTGCTTATGCATGGTTGGATAAATACCACAACTCACCTCTAAGGGAGGTTTGAGAGAAATAAAGATAATGAATATTACAATGTAGTTAATGTCACGACCTGGATTTCCTACCCTCGGGAGTTGTGATGGCGTTTACTAACGTGAGCTAGGCAAGTCAATCCTTTAACTACTTACTTCATTGTCCAATTATTTCTTTTTAACAAATATAAGGCGAAAACGTATAAACAGCGGAACTTTAAATTAAAGCGGAAGACATCAATAAAATATCTGAAATCTATGTCTAATACAATTACTCAAGCCTTAATCACCCAAAACCTGGTGTCACAGTGTCTGGGATGGTCTAAGATTTACTACATACAAAGTCTGAAAAAAAAAAAATCAATACGCTGTTTCTGAAGCGAAAAAGATGAAACAGAAAATAAAAGATAGAGGAGACGCCAGGGCCTGCGGACGCCTGCAGGTCTACCTTGGATCTCCGCGTGGATTGAAGGTAGCCTCCAACTACGGTCCAAGAGCTGCTCTGGGATCTGCACATAGTGCAGAGTATAGTATCAGCACAACCGACCCCATGTGCTGGTAAGTGTCTTGCCTAACCTCGGCGAAGTAGTGACGAGGCTAGGACCAGACCACCAATAAACCTGTGCAGTTATATAATATATAATAGAAAGTAAAGCAGGAATAAACAAGTAAAGATGGGAGGGGGAAACATGCTTCGGGGAAAACAGGTAAAACAGAATATCAAGAGAACTATAGAGGAATCAAAATCCAATAACTAACAAGAATAAGGAAAACAAAGGAAGATTTCACTTTCTTTTCACATCTTGTTGCAGGCGTGCAACCCAATCTCATTTCCTGTATCTCATGGCAGGCGTGCCACCCGCTCCTATTTCATGTATCTCGTGGCAGGCGAGCCACCCGCTCCCATTTTATTTATCTTGTGGCAGGCGTGCCACCCGCTCCCATTTCATTTATCTCGTGACAGGCGTTCCACCCGCTCCCATTTCATTTATCTCGTGGCAGGCGTACCACCCGCCCCCATTTCATTTATCTAGTGGTAGGCGTACCACCCGCTCCCATTTCATTATATCTTGTGGTAGGCATACCACTCGCTCCCATTTCATTATATCTTGTGGTAGGCATACCACCCGCTCCCATTTACAAGCCAACAATAATCACAAGGAATTCCGGCAAGGGAACAAGAGCAATATAACAACTTCTCGGCAAATCACAAGGAATCCCGGCAAGGGAACAAGAGCAATATAACAACTTCTCGGCTAGGAAACAATGATATTTCAACAACATCCAAGCAAGGGAACAATGATATCAAAACAAACATCCCGACAATGGAACAATACTATCAAAACAAACATCCCGGCAAGGGATCATTAATATCAAACAAACATCCCAGCAAGGGAATAATGGTGATAATAACATATGAAGCGCAATAAACCATAACGGAATCATAACAATTATAATACAAGACTCACGGGCATGCTTGACACCAACGTATAGATACTTGTCACCATGCCTATACGTCGTACTCCACAATTAACATATATCAAATAAGACATAACTCCTAATCCCTCAAGCTAAGGTTACACCAAACACTTATCTCGATGCCAGGAACACAATTCACGATTCAATTATAGCTTTACTCATTGATTCCACCACCAATTCCCTCGTATCTAGTCGCAAGTTACTTAATTACATCAATAAACGCTATATGAATCAATCCCAATACATGAAAATGAGTTTTCTAAAGTTTTACCCAAAAAATCAAAAATCGCCCAGGCCCACATGGTCAAAACCCGAGGTTTGAACAAAAATCCGATTACCCATTCCCCAAAGAACCCAAATATATGATTTGTTTTGAAATTGGACCTCAAATCGAGGTCCAAATCCCCAATTTTTGAAAAACCTAGGTTCTACCCAAAACGCCCGATTTCCCCCATGAAAATCATTGATTTTAAGTTGAAATCATGTTAAAAGATGTTAATGATTAAAGGAAATTAGTTAAAATTAACTTACAATCGATTTGGAAGAAGAGTTGTTCTTGGAAAAGCGCCCAAAGGAGTTTGTGTTTTGAAAAGATGTGAAAAATGAGTTTAAAATCGTCTAAGTATAAAAGTTGCAAGTCACAGGTATGGAAAATGCGAACAGGGGTTCGCAATTGCGAACCCCGACCTCTGCTAAGTTGGAAAATCAAAACAGAGTTCGCATTTACGAACCCTTCAGGGAAGCTGGACTTTCGCATTTAAGAAAGGGACCCTCGCATTTGCGAAAGGGACCCTCGCATTTGCGAGAGGGGAGTCGCATTTGCGAGTCAAGGCTGAAACAGGACTAATCGTATTTGCGATCAAAGCCTCGCATTTGCGAGAAAGACAAGCCTGGGCTGGTTTCGCATTTGCGATCCAGCCTTCGCATTTGCGAGTCAGGCTTCGCATTTGGCCTGATCATACCAGCAAAAATTCTGCAACTTTCTAAGTCTAAAATGCACCCCGTGGCCTATCCAAAACTCACCCGAGCCCTCGGGGCTCCAAACCAAATATACACACAACTTCAAAAACATCCCACAGACTTATTCGTATACTCATATCACCAAAATAATATCACGAACATCGAATTAAACTTCAAGATCAATGAAATTTCTCAAAACTTCTTTAAACATCAAATTTGCATTTAAGGTCCGAATCACGCCAAATGGGTTCCGTTTCTTACCAAACTTTGCCGACAACACATATAAATCATATTGAACCTGTACCGGACTCCATAACCATAATACGGGCCTGATACCATAGGATTCACATAACATTTCACTTACAAAAACCTTTATATTTTTCAGAAAACAATTTCTTTCAAAAATTCATTTCTCGTGCTTGGGACCTCGGAATTCGATTCCGGGCATACGCCAAAGTCCTATATTTTCCTGCGGACCCTCCGGGACTGTCCAATCATGGGTCTGGGCCCGTTTACCCAAAAAATTGACCGAAGTCAAATTAACTCATTTTATAGTCAAAATTTATCATTTTTCACAGATTTTCACATATAGGCTTTCCGGCTATGCGCCCGGACTGCGCACGCAAAACGAGATGATTCTAAATGAGGTTTTTAAGGCCTCGAAATATAGAATTTCATTTTAAAACAAGTGATGACCCTTACCCAAAGGGTCATCACATTCTCCACCTCAAAAATAATTGTTCGTCCTCGAACGGGCATAAGAAGGAACTACCTGAGTCGGGGAAAAGATGGGGATAATGGATCCGCGTATCGAACTTGGACTCCTAGGTCGATGCCTCAGCAGGCTGGCCTCTCCACTGAACATGAACAAAAGGAAAACTCTTCCATCTCAACTGACGAACCTGCCGGTCTAGAATAGCCACCGGCTCCTCCTCATAAGACATCCTTGTCCAACTGGACAGTGCTGAAATCTAATACGTGGGATGGATTGTCGTGATATTTCCGAAGCATAGACACATGAAATAGTGGAAGCACGCTGATAAGCTTGGCGGCAACACAAGTCTATAAGCCACCTCTCTCACTCGATCAAGCATCTCAAACGGGAAAATGAACCTAAGGCTAAGCTTGCCCTTCTTCCCAAATCTCATCACGCCCTTCATAGGCGACACTCGAAGCAATACTCGCTCACTGACCATGAATGCTAAATTACGAACCTTGCGGTCTGCATAACTCTTTTGCCTGGACTGAGCTGTACGAAGCCTATCCTGAATAATCCTGACCTTGTCTAAGGCCTCCTGAACCAGATCTGTACCCAACAACCGAGCCTCTCCCGGCTCAAACCATCCAACCGAAGACCGACACCGCCTACCATATAAAGCCTCATAAGGAGCCATCTGGATACTCGATTGGTAGCTGTTGTTATAGGCAAACTCTGTTAAAGGCAAAACTGATCCCACGAGCCTCCAAACTCAATGACACAAGCTCAGAGCATATCCTCCAAAATCTGAATGGTCCGTTCGGACTGCACGTCCGTTTGAGGATGAAATGTTGTGCTCAACTCAACCCACGTGCCCAACTCTCGCTGAACAGCTCTCCAAAAACGTGAGGTAAACTGCGTACCTCGGTCCGAAATGATAGACTCAGGCACACCATGAAGACGAACAATCTCCCGGATATAGATCTCAGCTAACCTATTGAAAGAATAGGAGACTGCCACAGGAATGAAATGCGCTGACTTGGTCACCCTATCAACAATGACCCATACTGCATCGAACTTCCTCCGAGTCTGCGGGAGTCCAACAACGAAATCCATAGTGATCCGCTCTCACTTCCACTCGGGATGCTCAATCCTCTGAAATAAACCACCTAGCCTCTGATGCTCGTACTTAACCTGCTGACAATTCAAACACCAAGCCACATATGCAACGATATCCTTCTTCATTCTCCGCCACCAATAATACTACCGCAAATCCTGATACATCTTCGTGGCGCCGGGATGAATATAGTACTGGGAACTATGGGCCTCCTCAAAAATCAACTCTCGAAGCCCATCCACATTAGGCACACAAACTCGATCCTGCAATCTCAAAACTCCATCATCACCTAAGGTAACCTTCTTGGCACCCCTCGCTGCACCGTGTCTCTGAGGACACACAAATGGTGATCATCATACTGCCGATCTCGGATATGCTCTAATAAAGAAGAATGAGCGACTGTGCAAGCTAACACACGTCTAGGCTCAGAAACATCCAGCCTCATGAACTGATTGGCCAAAGCCTGAACATCCAAAGCAAGCGGTCTCTCACCGACCGGAATATAAGCAAGACTGCCCATACTGACTGACTTCCTACTCAAAACATCGGCCACCACATTGGCCTTTCCCGGATGATACAAGATGGTGATATCATAATCTTTCAATAACTCCAACCACCTCCTCTACCTCAAATTCAACTCCTTTTGCTTGAACAAACACTGAAGACTCTTGTGATCCGTGAACACCTCACATGCCATGTCATACAGATAATGCCTCCAAATCTTCAATTTGTCCTTGTGTCTTTATAAAAGGATATGGATTTGAATTTGTTATAATTGCCATGTATGTTGATGATTCAAATATCATTAGAACTCCCAGAGAGCTTCCTAAAGCAGTAGCCTGTTTAAAGAAAGAATTTGAAATGAAAGATCTTGGAAAGACAAAATTTTGTCTTGGTCTACAAATTGAGTATATAAAATATGAAATTTTTGTCCATCAATCAGCATACTGAAAATATTTTAAAGCGATTCTATATAGATAAAGCACATCCATTGAGTACCCCGATGGTTGTGAGATCACTCGATATAAATAAAGATCCATTCCGACCTCATGAAAATAATGAAGAACTTCTTGGTCCTGAAGTACCATATCTTAGTGCAATTGATGCACTAATGTATCTTGCTAACACTATAAGGCGTGACATAACTTTTTCAGTTAATGTCTTAGCAAAATATAGCTCCGCTCAAGGAGACATTGGAATGAAATCAAGCACATATTGCGTTATCTAAGGGGGATTACCGATGTGGCCTTATTTTATGACAATGATTGCAATACCGATCTTGTTGGTTATGCCGATGTAGAGTATTTATCTAACACACACAAGGCTTGATCTCAAACATGCTATGTGTTAACATATGGAGGCACTATCATATCTTGGCGATCGACTAAGCAATCAATCGTGACTATTTTATCTAAGCATTCTGAGATAATTGCTATTCATGAAGAAAGTCGAGAATGTGTATGGTTGATGTCTATAATACATATTATTCGAGACAAATGTGGTTTGAAGTGTTACAAACTACCCACAATTTTGTATGAAGACAATACAACATGCATAGCCCAATTGAAGGGAGGATTCATAAAAAGGAGCTAGGACAAAGCACATTTCACCAAAGTTATTTTTCATATATGATCTTCAAAAAAATGGTGATAACAATGTGCAACAGATTCGTTCAAGTGATAATATGGCTGATTTGTTCACCAAATCTCTACCAACGTCAACCTTCAAGAAACTAGTGTACAAGATTGGGATGTAAATGATCAAGGATGTGAATTGATGCTCTCATCAGGGGGAGTTAATACGCGTTATACTCTTTTTCCCTTACAAGATTTTGCCCCACTGGGTTTTTTCTTGCAAGGTTTTTAACGAGGCAACCAAAAGGTGTATTTTTAAACATGTGTACTCTTTTTCCTTCACTAGGATTTTTTACTAGTAAGGTTTTAACGAGACACATTATCTATGGACATCCAAGGGGGAGCGTTATAATAAATATCACATTATGGTGGATGTCTACTCGTCTTCCATGATCTTCATCTCAAATGCTTAATGACATATTCAATGACATATTTTGTATGTTCAATGACATATTCCATGACATATTTTCTTCACTTTTTATGCCTATAAAGGCCTTGTAATAGATAGGAAAATACATACAGTTGAAGATGAAAATCTCTTCCTTCTCTCTATCTCCATTTCTTTATGTTTTACTAAATTGCTTATATTTCTTGTTCATGTTTGACTAATCGCTTTTATTTTATAACAGTTTGAAATAATTGGTGCATGGTTGTAGACATCAGAAGCATACACTTGCCTGATTTTTGGCAATTGTCATGTTTTTATAAATCTGGAATATTATGTGACGAGCTAGGAAAGTCTTTAATTGATTGAGAAATAAGAGGCAATATAAAGTAAAGAATCTTCTAATTATTGCACATTCTGTTTACAATTATTTCTACCCTCACCACTTGTCCTGTCCCTCTAAGGCTATACATTCTTAAATGTTCCATTTTTCTTTAATTTGCACTAACCTTAAAAGCTTGACCTACCTTTAATCCTATGAGCTTATAAAGCTCGTTAATTTCTCGCTGATATTTTTCGATTATAGCTATGAAATTCTGCTTTAAGCTATTAGTCATGGGTTTGCTTTGATTGTTCAAGCGAAACAAGCAATTTGCTGGAAGATAAATGGTTAAGCTGCCAATCTTTTGGAGTGCATGACATCTTCTGGCAATCTGATGCTAGGAAATTTCTGATTTCATGTCCTTAAATTTTGGGTTGTTGGAGCTTGAGTTCCTCAATTCTTGAACATATATAGTTCACACATTGATGTAACTATTCAACATATCAAACAACACATTTTTTTTGTGTACCACTTGTGTTTTAAGTTATTGGTATCTTGTAGGGGTATCAAATGGGCGGGTTAGGCCTATTTTAGGCGGGTCAAAAAGAATTGAGTTAATAATTAGGCGGGTCAAATGACTCTTCCAAAAGTTATTTGGGCTAAGATGAGCTAAAATTTCGGTCATAGCCCAACCGCCCAACTTTTATCAAGTTTTACTTAATGTGTTGTTTTCTTATGACTGTATAATTACTAAATAAGACTTTTTTTTCTTTTGTATTGGTCATATATAATATATCAAACAAAAAAAATTATTTCTAAGATAATTTGGCAAAGATACTCATGGATCAATTTGGGCAAAAAATCAGCCCAACTTTGAATGAGTTGAGTTCAATAAATGGTTGGGTCAATAACCAGCCCAATCTTGTACGGGTTGGGTGGATCATTTGGGCTTGGGCCAAATTAATAGCCCTAGTATCTCGAAAAATGTATAATCTCTCAAATTTATGCAAATTTAGTAAAAAACATGCTAATAAGATTCATGAAGGAAACAAAAGATCAATATAGCCAAAACTAGCCATTTCATTTACTTTTACTTGTCCATTATACTAAAAACTAGTAAATTTGTCGCGCTTCGCATGATCGCAAAAAACCTCATCCAATTTACTATTACCTTTTCTAATATATGATTATTATAAATAATAAAAACTACAACAGACCAACTTGTCACGACCTGGATTTCCCACCCTCGAGAGTCGTGATGGCGCCTACTCGTAGAAGCTAGGCAAGCCATGAATTTCAGAAATTTTAACTCCTTCATTTTAGTCCGTTTTAACAATTTGTAATAACATGTGATCAATATTTAAATAATAGCGGAAGATGAAATTAAACGGAAGACTTAGATGAATATAATACCAAAATCGATACGAAAAACCAACATATGTCTCTACCCAGAAACCGGTGTCACAACATTCACAGACCGTCTATGACCACTACATACAAATGTCTGAAAGAAAGAAACACAGTCTGTCTCAGATACAAGTGATAACATAACATAATAATAGATAGAAGAGACGACGGGCATGCGGACGCCTGCAGGACTACCTCGGAATCTCGGTGGACTGAAGGCTGGCTCCCAAGCTACTGTCCTAATGCTACTCCGGTATCTGCACAGAGTGCAGAGTGTAGCATCAGCACAACCAACCCCATGTGCTGGTAAGTGTATGGCCTAACCCCGGCGAGGTAGTGACGAGGCTAGGAACCGACTCCAGTTAAACATGTGCAATTATATAATGTATGGCGGAAAATAAGTAGGAATAAGCAGTTTAAATGGGAGAGGGTACATGCTCGGGGAAACATATCAAATCCAACAGAAACTGAATAGAAATAGGAAGGGCAGCTCAATATCTACAACAATACAATAATAATACTATTGCGGCGCGCAACCCGATCCCTTTTCATTTAACAATGTTGCAGCGTGCAATCCGATCCGAATATATAACTGCTGCAGCGTGCAACCCGATCCAAATATATAACTGTTGCGGCATGCAACCCGATCCAAATATATAACTGTTGCGGCGTGCAACCCGATCCAAATATATAACTGTTGCGGTGTATAACCCGATCCAAATATATAACTGTTGCGGCGTGCAACCCGATCCAAATATACAATCAATAATAATCATAATAACAATCCCGACAAGGGATCCATAATAAACTACACTATCCCGGCTAGAGAATTCAACAGTACAAGTATATACATCCCGGCAAGGGAGAATCGGCTATAACCAATCTTAACTCAACTCCTATTCGTCTCACTTTTCACCATTACTCAATCATAAGTAAATTCCACGAAAACAAACTAAGTCATTGCTCAATATCGAGAATCGCCAATTAAAGCATTCGTAGTATCATTTAAGATCACAACAAATATCAATTTAAGACTCACGGTCATGCTCGACACCAACGTATAGATACTCGTCACCATGCCTATACGTCGTACCAAACAAGAAGCAATTAGCAAGTAGGACACAACTCCTAATCCCTCAAGCTAAGGTTAGACCGAATACTTACCTCGATGCCACGAACAAAATTCACGATTCAATTATAGCTTTACCCCTTGATTCCATCGCCAATTCGCTTGTATCTAGTCACAAATTACATCAATAAACGCTAAATGAATCGACCCCAATGCATGAAAATAAGTTTTTCAAAGTTTTACCCAAAAAGTCAAAAACTGCCCCCGGGCCCACATGGTCAAAACCCGAGGTTCGAACTAAAACCCGATTACTCATTCCCTCACGAACCCAAATATATGATTTTTTTGAAATTGGACCTCAAATCGAGGTCCAAATCTTCAATTTATTAAAAACCTAGGTTCTACCTAAAGCACCAAATTTCCCCCATGAAAATCACTGATTTTGAGTTGAAATCATGTGAAAAGATGTTAATGATTGAAGAAAACGAGTTAGAAATCACTTACCAATGTTTTGGAGAAGAAAGGTTATTTTAAAAATCGTCTCTTATGTTTTTGGGGTATTGGAAAATGAAAAATAACTGAAAATCCCGTCTATTTATACCCCTCTCAGACCCCTTGTGCGGACCGCACAAAATGGACTGCGGCCGCACAGTCCTTCCTGAGGGTACTGCAGTCCAGTGCCCCTATGCGGACCGTACAAAGTCGACTGCGGCCGCATAGCCCTCCACCGCGCACCGCACAAGGTCGACCGCAGACCGCACTGGCCCCTTCCGCGGTCGCACACGTTTTCTTGCGGACCGCACTGGCGGGTTCAGAGACCTACAACTTCTCTGAACCTGCAATATCTGATTTTAGGCCTAAGACATTCCGGAACCTATCCGAAACTCACCCGAGCCCTCGGAACTCCAAACCAAGTGTGCATACTAACTCAAAAATATCATATGGACCTACTTGTGCGATCACATCATCAAAATAACATGAAAAATCATGAATTAAATCTCAAAACTCAGCCTTTTCATCAAGAACTCTCAAAGTTCATAACTCTTCAACTGGAAATCCAACTCACGTCATATAAACTCCGTTTTTCACCAAGTTTCACAGTTATCTTTCAAATACCATAACAAGTTTGTACCGGGCTCTGGAACCAAAATACGGGCCCGATAACAATGGTTTCAAACATTAATTCTTTTCTTGATTTCTTAGATAATTTAGTAAAATAATTTCTTTCAAAAATTGATTTCTAAGGCTTGGGACCTCGGAATTCATCTCCGGGCATACGCCCAAGTCCCATATTTTACTGTGGACCTTCCGGGATCGTCCGAATACGGATCCGGGTCCGTTTGCTCAAAATGTTGACCAAAGTCAACCATAATCAAATTTTTAACTCTAGAATTTCTATTTATCTTATTTTCACATAGAAGGCTTTCCGGATATAGGTCCAGACCATGCATGCAAATCAAGGTGGGAAAAAAGGGAGGTTTTTTTTTGGCCTCGGAATACTAAATGCACTTGCAATACAAGTGATGACCCTTTTGAGTCATCACACCAAAATTTCAAAATTGATAAACCAAACGTAAAATAGTGATATGGACAGAACACCTTATAAAGTAAAGTATTACTACTCTTTAGAAATGGGAATCAGCAGCAACTTCCGGGGAGAAATTCAAAAATAGTCAGATTTACAACTGGTCGTTCAAAAATAGCTCAGTTTCAAAAGTAATCAAATTTTAGCCACTTTTCATGTAAAGATAAATCTGAGCGAAAACACTGTTCAAAACCCGAAAAATACGCTAGTATATTATACTGGAGTTCCAGCATAAGTACACTAGAACTCCAGCATAATATACTGGAGTTCCAGCAAGTATAATTGTCCAGTATAATATACAGGAGACTGGAGCACCGGTGCTCCAGTCTCCTGTATATTATACTGGAGTCAACAAACTATACCGGTCCAGCATAATATGCTGGAGTTCATACACAGGTGCACCGAACTCCAGTATATTATGCTGGACCGGTCTCTGTTGCAGCAAAATAGTGGCTATTTTTCATTGACTTGGTAAACGCTGGCTATTTTTGAATGACCAATCCGAAAACTGGCTATACCGTGCTATTTTTACCAACATCCGGTCAACGTGATTTTACAAAAAAAATCATTAAATCTCAGCTTATTCTTATTTTACCCCTAATCCTCAATATAGCATTGCATTGAAAAATTATAAAAAACCCTACACCCTCCTGCGCTTACAAAATAAGACACGTTTTGCTTCCCGCTCTGACGCGTGGGTGCTTAGCAAAATTTTGGCGCCTCTATTGCTCATCTTCATCTTGCCACCGCTTCCTCTGTTTTTCTCTAACTTCCACCTCTGTTATCTTCGTTCTGTTATAAATTTCCATCTTTTTCTATCCTTTATCTCCAATCCTTATTATAAATTCCCAACTTTTGGATTTGTTCTAATATCGATAACATATCTACTCTTTCTGATACTTTACATAGAAGATTGGGTTACTTGGAGTTCTTTGCTCCTTGATTAAAAAAGGGTAAATTTTTTATTTGATTGCTTTCTTTTTTACTGTTTGATTGCCTCACTTGCCTGTTGTTTATATTGTATAAAAGTTGATATTGATGTCAACTACCAAAAAAGCTTAGAACTAACTAACCTTTATGAGCTAGAAATTCAAGGAGGATATTCTGCTTAGTAAGACGGTTCGTTGGAAAAAAGTGAATAAAAATGGTGGAATATTGACGAAGAATGATAGTCGCTTTTTGTGTTTCACCGGATTGAAGGGGAAATCCAAGTTCGGGTAGAACAATGACTCACGCTCATTTTTCACAGATAGTAACTTTTAAGGTTGTTCTTTAAGCTATTGCCATAAATTACAAATTAGTGCACTTATTCAGTAGTGTACCAAAGTAGAGTCTCTCGACGGAGAACAACTTATACACTAAATTCAATTGAATTTCGATGTCTGTTTGGTTAAATTTTCAATTGACTTGGATTTCCTCTTTTCTAACTTGGCTTAACTGAAGTTCAATGTCAACATAAGGTATGCAAAGAAACTTAGCTAACAAACTATAAGTGAATGATGGGACAGTGATAGAATTTCTTTATCCACAGTTATGTAGAATCTTCAACCTTCTGCTTAAAATTTAAAAGTACTGCCCATAGTTTTTCTTTTTTTCTTTCCCCTGTCTTGCTTTTTATCACACCAAGTGGGTAATGACTTAAGTGAATTTTGTGTTACTTCATCTAATACTTCACCTATTTGGATATTGTTTATAATTTACAGTTTATATGACAAGATGGGCGCTCTTTGGGTTATCTTAGCTAAATAAACTACGACTAATTTATCATAATTATTGTGTTAATATTAAGTATTCAATATTTTATAATGGTATGTTTCATAATCATACGTGTTTATAACAAAATAAATATGGTGAAATAGTTGTATCGTCTTTTACTCATTATAGTTAATTGTTGTTTTTCCTGTATCTTTGCTATTTGATAAAAAAAATCATAATTCTACTGTTGTATAACGATATTTAGGACAATTGAAGTATCAATAGTTCAATAAAATCAGATTAATGGATAGTCGACAATCCAAAAAGAGCCCTCGCTCGGTGACAGAAGCTCATGAGAGAAGAGAAGTTATTGTAACGATGCCTGAAAATTTGCGAGGCAACAACTAAATGCCTTCTTGCAACTACAAATAATATCAATCGCATTGGAACAACATCTCATATACATGATAATATTAATACTGGACTGTCTTGTTCCTCTTCACAAACAGGTTAGAACATCAAATGCTCTATCCTTTCCCTTGCTTCTATAATACATGCATACATAATTATTACAAATATGTCATCTTTACGAGCATGATCATTATTTTTGAACATGCAGTTACTGAGTGTCGAGCTTTTTCGTCATCCGATGTCTTTGACAAGGAAAAAGATATGATCCACCCTTTTCATGTTTTTGAAAAAGGTAAAACCACAAAAATGTAGTATCTATTTAACTTATGTGTGTATTGTGCATATTAATTAATCGATAACTATTATGAACCAGGTTCAACATCGAGTACCACAAATGATTCATGTACTCCAATCTCTGAAACAATTACAACTAAAGGTTAGTTTAACGATCATCCTTTATTGATTTTATCGATCGTTCTATTTTCATCTCTCACAATTAATTATCTGCACTATGTAGGCCGCGTAAAGAATAAGAGAACTACGATTAACATTAACCAATTATGCTCTGATTATGTTCCGTTAAAAAAGATTCCAAACTGCTTATTCTGCTATGCGAAAAGATTTCAGTATGAACCCCCTGGATTTTGTTGTGGCAGTGGTACAGTGAGATTAAGCTCTCATCGAATGCCAACTAAACTAAAAAATTTATATATGGGAAACAATGCAGAATCCAGGCATTTCCGAACATATATTAGAACATTTAATAATTTGTTTGCTTTTAGATCACTTGGTGTCAGTTGTGATAAAGATTTAGCCAAGAGAAACTATGGTATCTACATGTTTAGAGTTCAAAGACAGATGTATCATTTGACAGATGATTTATATCCCAAAGAAAGAAGGTCAAATAATTTGCAACTATACTTTTATGATAATGCAAATGAGCTTGGAAATGGAATGGCTTGTTCAGGCAAATTAAATGAAACAATAGTGAAAGAATTGATGGACATACTAAAGGATAATACGTACTCAATATTTCTACGATCCTTGTCAGACATGTTAAACTTGCAAAAATTTCATATAGCACTGAAAGTGATGCTGGATTGGATCAACGCGTATATAATTTACCTACTACTACTGAAATTGCAGCAATATGGGTTGATGAAAATGATGATTCTACTACTCATGCACCACATCTTCAAATTTATACTCACAGTGACAGGACATAAAGAGTGCACTACTATTTTGGATGTTATGACCCTTTACAGTACCCGTTGTTATTTTCATATGGTCAAGGTGGATGGAATTGTGGTATTAAAATGTTTCCCAAAGCAAAAAATATTCGTAGAAGTCGCACTCTGGCTGAATTTGAACAATTGCCGAGTATTAAAAAATTCACATCTGTTGATAGATATCTTGATATATAAGCTCAAAATCTGCAAAAAGGAAAACGCAAAAGAGATGCAGTTTCAGTTCGCGAATACTACTGCTACAAACTTCAGATGAGAAACGATGATGAAGATGAAATTTTGCATACATGAAGATTACTCCAGTAGTATTCAGTTGATGAATATATAAAATTGGAGACACAAAGATTAGACTTTGTTTCATTCAATCAAAATTTATTCAGAATGGGTACACTGCAAGGACTTTATGATATTCTAAGACTTGGTGAACGAGATGCTTCTAATGTTGGAAAACAAAATTTTCTGCCAAATTCTTTTATAGGAGGTCCTAGAGATATGCGTCAGCGTTATATGGATGCTATTGCATTAGTGCAATATTTCGATAAACCTGATTTGATTATAACTATGACATGTAACCCATTTTAGACAGAAATAAAAGAACATCTATGGTCAACTGACGAGGCACAAAATAGACCTGATTTGATTACTCGAGTGTTCAAGGCTAAAATAGAAGAACTAAAGACGAATATATTAAAATGAAATATCTTTGGAAAAATTATTGCTTTTATATACACTGTGGAGTTTTAGAAACGAGGTTTACCCCATGCTCATTTTCTTATTATACTAGGTAATGAGCATAAACTGCTGACAGCAGAGGCATATGATGATATTATTAGAGCAGAATTACCAGATGATAAGACGGAATCAGATTTGCGTAAGCTTGTCATCAAACATATGATGCACGGTCTTTGCGGTAGTTTAGACCCAACAAATTCTTGTATGAAAAAAAGGGTTACTACAAGTTGAAATATCCAAAAATGTTTGCCAATCAGACAATAAAAGGAAACGATTCTTATCCAGTCTATAGAAGACGAAATACATGGGAAGTTGTGAAAGTAAGAGAATGATATTTAGATAAATCCTGGGTTGTTCCGTACAATCCATATTTACTTGGGAGATTCAATTGTCATTTAAATGTTGAAGTTTGCTCTAACATCAAAGTCGTGAAATATTTCTACAAATACATTTGTAAAGAACATGATAAGATTGCATTTTGTGTACAAAATAATGATACAACATAAAAATAGATGAGATAGAAGAATATCGATCTGCTAGATGGGTATCACCTCCAGAAGCTATTTGGCGTCTCTTTGGTTTTCCAATAAATGAAATGTCTCCCAGCGTTTATCGTCTTCAACTACATCTTGAAGGTCAACAATTTATTTCTTTTAAGAGAAATACGGATATACATACAATTGTGAATAATCCGATGATTCAAAAAACAATGTTAACAGAATTTTTCTCCATGAACGAAACTAATGAAGATGCTAAAGAGCTCAATTTACTGTATAAAGAATTTTCTGAATACTTTGTGTGGTCCTCCAATGATAAATTTTGGGCACGTAGACAAAAGCATTGTGTTGTTGGCCGCATTGTGACATGTCATCCAGCAGAAGGAGAACGATGTTATCTTAGATTACTACTAATGCATGTACGAGGACTGACATCATATAAGGATCTTTTGATAGTGAATGGAGAGCCTTGTAGTACTTATAGAGAGTTTGTAGAGAAAAGAGGATTGTTACAATGTGATAATGTTTGATAGAGTGTATGTTTGAAGCCGCAAGTTACCAAATGCCATATAGTTTAAGGTGTTTATTTGATACATTATTAGTATATTGCAACCCTTCCAACCCTAGAAAATTATGGGAGCAATTTGAAGAATCGATGATTGAAGACTACAAAGTGTTACAAATTACTGAAAGAAGAGAAATTCGATATCAAGTTTTGAATCATATCAACGATATTTTACATTCTATGGGTCATGATATAAATGAATATGAACTAATTCCAGAAACTATTTGGCCTTCTACGGCAGCAAGAGAAGCAAACGAGATTCATTTTGAAAGATCTATTATTGTTAGTGAAGATGACATACTGTTACATAGGAAATTAAACAAAAACCAACTCATTGCATATAATCTGATTACCAAAAGGATATTTTCGAATAAAGCAGGTTCCTTTTTTATAGATGGTCCCGGAGGAACAGGGAAAACTTTTTTATACCGTGCTTTATTGGCAACTGTACGATCTATGGGATATATAGCTTTGGCAACAACTACTTCTAGTGTTGCGGCTTCTATTTTTCTAGGTGGACGTACTACACATTCACGTTTCAAAATTCCTATTGAGATCGATGAAAATACCAGTTGTAACATTAGCAAAGAAAGCTCACTTGCAGGGTTAATCCGGGATGCAAAATTGATTGTGTGGGATGAGGTATCTATGGCCAAAAGAAGAATGTTAAATGTTTTTGATCTACTGTTAAAAGATCTGATGAATACAAATGCATTATTTGGCGGAAAAGTTATAGTTTTAGGAGGTGATTTTAGACAGACTCTTCCTGTTGTGCGATACGGAAAAAAAAAGATTTCATTGGCGAAAGTTTGTTATATTCTAGCATTTGGAATGAACTTGAAAAATTAAAGTTATTTGAGAATATGAGAGATAAAACAGATCCTGCACTTTGTGATTATTTGCTAAGAATTGGAAATGGACAAGAATGAGTCAACTCAGCAGACAAGATTGAAATTATAGATTCTTTGATTATTCCTTATACAACTGAAAGAGAATCTCTTGATAAATTATTCGCAGCAACATATTCAAATTTGGATTCGTTATATTCTAATTCATCATGTATAGATTCCCATGTGATCTTGACAACAAAAAATGATTTTGTTGATGAAATTAATGACATGCTTATTGGTCGATTCGCAGGAAAATCAAAAATATTTATTGATACTGATGAGGCTATCGAATTTAACAACCAAATACAACTTGAAGATCTACTACACACTTTAAATCCTCCTGGTTTGCCTCCTTACAAATTATGTTTAAAAGAGAATTATCTAATTATATTATTACGAAATCTAAATCCATGTGAAGGTTTATGTAATGGTACGCGATTGACCTGTTGTGATTTTAAAAGTCATGTTATTAGCACTAAAATCACGGTAGGTGATTTCAAGAATATGCATGTGTTTATCCCAAGAATACCATTATTATCATCACAGGATGAGAAAACGCCAGTTCAGTTCAAAAGAACACAATTTCCTGTTAGATTATACTTTGCTATGACTATAAATAAAGCACAAGGTCAAACTTTAGATTTTGTTGGAATTTATTTGTGGGAACCTGTATTTTTACACGGTCAGCTTTATGTTGCCTTATCAAGAGCAAAGAGTTCAAATT
The DNA here is from genome assembly GCF_000393655.2 of Nicotiana sylvestris. NCBI lineage: Eukaryota > Viridiplantae > Streptophyta > Magnoliopsida > Solanales > Solanaceae > Nicotiana > Nicotiana sylvestris. The sequence continues at coordinate 107,760,915 of NC_091065.1, forward strand.
GTATAAAGATGTTGATTCGACCATCGACACCAACTAGCCATGACGATCATTCTACCTCTAATATCGTTTACGAACAAATCATTAAGAAAGCAGGTGCCTGAGCATCGACAGACGATTCTTCGGGAGGTCATTTGCTCCTTCTCTAATTATCCTGTGTGCACATTTTCTGATATTTTCATACATCCTCTGCTTTGCGTTTTCAATCTGTTAATGCTTTAATCTTAATTTTCGTCTATTTCAACTCTATCAAACTATAATAAGACTTGATTCCAAAAGGTCCTTATGAGGCGATTCTCATCCTCACCATTTATGTGCGAAAATTTTGATGAAATAAGCTTTTTGGAATTTAAAAACTGAAAGGTTTTCACCTTAGTTCAAGAAATGATTTTGTAAACCAAACAGAACATAGAGTACTTATTTCCCTGGAATTTTACTATGGTCACCAGCAGATAGCACTTTTGATGTCTTATTAATTCTTATTTTTTTCCCTGGCTGTGTAAAACATATAGATTATATAAACCAGTTAGGCGAGGACTGCAAACTAAAGCTGAAAAAGATTTTAAAAGATCCAACATATCTTTGTGATGTTGCTGACCACAACTCAGGTGAATTAGTAGTCAGATAACAACTTCAATGTTGGACTTGGATCACGAACTCCTTATTTGGAATTGTACTTCCTTCAATTGAATCAATTGTGAATAATTTAGCATACTGTGGACAGACAGCTGCTCAGACCTTCTATAGTGGAAATTAGCTAATTATTCTTCTGTGTGTATCAACTTGACTTGCTATACTTTCTTGATGTTAGTCATTGTGCATTGCTTAGTTTGCCAACTTCTATTTGGCTTTTCCAGCACCTAGGCTTTGTATATCATTAGTTGGTCTAATAGTGCTAAGTGATCCAAAACTAAGTTATATCGTTTAACTATTCCAACTGTAAATACCATTTGATGATCTTCTCAAGGAAAAATAAATTTATGATCTGAGGTATCTTAGAATGTAATGACAACTATTTTGCATCCTTTACTGAGCATAGGTAACATGTTTGTTGTGATAACACCAATCCAAGGTAGTGGAAGAGGAGTTACGCCGGGGAGCAAGTGAGGTAACTTTATTTTTCTTTTCTTTTTTTATCTTGCAACTTCTTTGCATGTCGTTTATAAAAAATATCTTTCTCTGCATGTATGGTTAGGTATTCTAACTAATTGTAGTTTCTATTTTGTCTATTCTTCATTGTCTCTGTGCCTGTTTCTTTCTAATACATTTCTCTTGATATTTTCTTCTGTCGAGACCATTTTTTTCTTCAATAAATTAAACCATACACTAACCAGTCATTCAATGAGAGCTTAACTTTTGATTTTTTATAGCCACTGGCAAGCTATATCATGGTCATGACAGTTATTTCTGTTCGATTTTGACCTCTATTCATTTCTGCGGTTGCTGAATTTTGTAGGAACGTCGAGTTGTGTTGACTCGCTGAGCAAGTTGTCTTCTCGGATCCCTACAAAATGTCACAATATAATCACTGCACATCTCCTTATGCAGATGCCGATGCAAAGAATAAGTTAATAATTCAGATCGACTTTGAAGGCACTGCTAAAGAATAAGAAGCCCATTCAATTGAAGTAGCCTCAACTCAGGTAATATTTAATGCATTGTTGACTAATATGCACTGTTTTTGATCATGAGTGATGTTATATAGAATAGACGGGGATGAGATAAAGTTCCTGTCTTTAGGAAAGCTTGAAATCAACAAATATTGGGTTTATGACTAATGTGTAACATTCATTTGTCTACAACTTTGAGTGCTTTGAGATTATTACATAAAAGTATTTTCTTTTAGATTTCTGTAGAAAGGCCACATTCATGATGGTATGATGTCATACATTTATATTTAGATTTTGCATTTTTCTGTATCATGTTATTCATGTTTAGTAATGTTGGCTTGTTTTCATAAGAAAATAGAAAATCTGCATGTCCCTTTTTTGAGTAGGTTTAATTTTTTCGGAGAATGAATCTACAAGTACCTTTGTTTAAAGAACTTTATATATATATATATATATATATATATATATATATATATATATATATATATATATATATTCACCATATTAGCACAACTTGTGCAAATTCACCACACTCTACTCTATAAGCCTCCACTCTGAAAATCCTTTCCAAAATTCAAAGTGATCTCTCCTAAGCTTTCGAGCTGATCCCTTCTTCAAGATTCTTGATAATTGGTTGCACACATGACATTTTCACTAAGAAATTGCTGTCATTTTCTCAAATCTCATCTTGTAATAATGTTTCAAGTCAAGTTAGTGCAGCTTCATCGGCTTCTCTTTTGTTGCCTTGTAATAACTCAGCCAACAGAGGCACTGCTCTTACTTTTACCAAGCAAAATGTGCTTCTTGTAGAGCAATGACAATCATATACACTACAAAAATCACGAAAACCATTTTGATTTTCTCAATTTTCTTAGAGGAAGCGAATTTTGAGATAGTTGAGCTAGAGATATTGCAGCTCTACAATATCTTTTGATGACTATCTGTAATATACCTTCTTAAACTGCTGTAGCAACTCAATTGTGTGCCTCAAAAATAAAAGTGTAGGTTCAGTACAAACGTAGGTTTTCAGTCATACAACTCTAAATATTTACAATAACCAACAAAAAAATAATCAGGGAAAACTTTTGTCAATGTAGCAGTCGTTTAAGTTAATCTTTTCGTTATGATTGACTGTTGTTGCCTAATTAGGATTTGGTTGGGCGCTAATCTATTTTGACTTACTTTGTGGCTTTTCTTCTTATCATTTAGAAATATTAATAAAAGCAAGATAGATCTATTAATCATTATCACCATCTAATTATTATTTAAAATGAAAAAATATAGTGATAGTGGAATTACTACTAGAAATTCGGTAAAAAGCGACCACAAAAAGCGACCAAAGTTGGTCGCTTATAGGCCTAAAAGCGACCAAACATGCCTGGTCGCAATATTGCTGGTCCCTTTATTTTAGGGACCAAAGTTGGTCGCTAATTAGCGACCAACTTTGGTCTCTAAGGTAAAAGGACCAAATATTCTGATTTTGACTTTAGTGACCAACTTTGGTCGCTATATTAATTTAATAATATAAATTTGGCGACCAAAGTTGGTCTCTACATATGAAATACGTTGTTTTTAATTTATCATTAATCATTAGAAAGCGACCAACTTTGGTCTCTAATCCAAATATTATATTTTAAAATCTGGACAATAGAGACCAAAGTTGGTCGCTAAATTCAAGAATTTAATTTTTTTTTAAAGATAAGCGACCAACATTGGTCGCTATATTTCCAGAAATTGTATTTTTTTTAATAGAAATCTGGGCAGGTAGCGACCAAGGTTGGTCGCTATTGCCCAGAAAATTATTTTTTTATAGTGAAATGCGACCAAATAGAGACCAAAGTTGGTCGCTTTTCTTGGTATATTTTTGGCAGAAACTGCCTGTTTTGGCAGCTACACCACCTGCCAGCTTACCAAACATCCTAAACAGGCATTTTATGCCAGCAACAACAACAACAACAATTAAAAGCAACAATCAATAGAACTAACACATTAAGCTAACAAAACTAAGTTAACGCTTATTACAAGCCCATTCGAACTAAAAAGAACTAACACAATAGAACTAAATTTTTTTGTCTAGTTCAAAGTATATAAAGTACTCAAGGAGTGTTCTTTCAGCATCCTCGTCCGAAAGTTGGATTGCCTCGCCCGATTCATTAGGTGGTTGACTGCGTATGAATTCCCCCACGTCAGCTGCATGTGAAGCGAACCTATATGAAAAATTATATATATTGAATTAGTATTTCAAAATTTATATAAAAGTAAATCAAAATACTTAATGAAAAGTAAAAAACTTACATGTATATAGTCGAGGCTCGACCCTCCTTTCTGAATCAGTCTCTTTCTTCTTCTTTACAATACGAGTTTCATTGAATAGCTCATCTTGCTTCATTGGCATCATAAAGCTGTCTGGTGGCTTTGGTGATTATCCTCGTGGTACTATTACTCGGGATGAACTTGGATACAGAGAATAACTTGGATACAGTACCTGACAGGGTGTGTCTTTGATCAATTGTTGATCTCTATAGCTACAATGATAATGAGAAGGCAACGACATGTGTTTCAAAATAGTGATGGTATAGGTAGGATTTAACATTTCCTAAGTAGATAAAAGAGGTTATAGAGGAATTCTCTACTTCACTTTCCAAGAGGAAAAGAAGTTTGATTGATAGTGACAACGTTGATGAAGACGGAATGTTTTCTGTTGGTCATGGCAGTTCCCATAAAGCGGGGATCATAAGACTCTATGATGACAAAGATTATAGGAAGTTTTGTTCTAAACTTTCTTCCAAGTCTGATCCGTACAAGCTTAATATGATATTGGTGATATTTCTTCGGATTCAGACAATGATTTGACCGACAAAAGTATGGAAATGCTCTTAAAAAGAATTAAAGGTAAAATGTTTTTCTTGGTAGAGAAGGATGCTGAAAAGATTTTACCTTTAATTCTTTTTAAGAGCATTTCCATACTTTTGTCGGTCAAATCATTGTCTGAATCCGAAGAAATATCACCAATATCACATTAAGCTTGTACGGATCAGACTTGAAAGAAAATTTAGAACAAAACTTCCTATAATCTCTGTCATCATAGAGTCTTATGATCCCCATTCTATGGGAACTGCCATGACCAACGGAACACATTCCGTCTTCATCAACCTTGTCACTCTCAATTAAACTTCTTTTCCTCATGGAAAATGAAGTACAGAATTACTCTATAAGCTCTTCTTTTATCTACTTAGAAAATACTAAATTCCTACCTACACCATCACTATTTGAAACACATGCCATTGTCTTCTCATCATCATTGTCGCTAATGAGAAGAACAATTAAAGGCACACTTTGCCAGGTACTGTGTCTTAGTTATTCTTGGTGGAAGTTCTATTGCATGTCTAATAACGTCATCAACCTCTTCTAATAATCCTCCGGCAATCTAAAATTCCAAAACATAAACTAAAAGTTCAATTCATATCCTAAACCTTCAATTCATATCCACAAAAGTTCAAGTCATATCCTAAAGGTTCAACTCATATCGTAAAAAGTTCAAGTCATATCGTAAAATTTCAATTTATATCGTACAAGTTCAATTCACAAGAACAAAACCTAAAAACTAAAAGTTCATCAATTCTTATCCTACGAGTTTAAACATAAACTAAAAGTTCAATTTATATCCTAAAGGTTCAATTCATATCCACAAAAGTTCAAGTCATATCCTAAAATTTCTATTTATATCCTAAAAATTCAACTCATATCCTAAAAGTTTCAATTTATATCCTACAAGTTCAATTCACAAGAACAAAACCTAAAAACTAAAAGTTATATTCATATCCTTACGAGTTTAAACATAAACTAAAAGTTCAAGTCATATCCTAAAGGTTCAATACATATGCTAAAGGTTCAATTTATTTCCTAAAAGTTCAACTCATATCCTAAAAGTTTCAATTCATATCCTAAAAAGTTCAAGTCATACATAAAAGCTTCAATTTATATCCTACAAGTTCAATTCACAAGAACAAAACCTAAAAACTAAAAGTTATATTCATATCCTACGAGTTTAAACATAAACTAAAAGTTCAAGTCATATCCTAAAGGTTCAATACATATGCTAAAGGTTCAATTTATTTCCTAAAAGTTCAACTCATATCCTAAAAGTTTCAATTCATATCCTAAAAATTCAACTCATATCCTAAAATTTCAATTTATATCCTACAAGTTCAATTCACAAGAACAAAACCTAAAAACTAAAAGTTATATTCATATCCTACGAGTTTAAACATAAACTAAAAGTTCAAGTCATATCCTAAAGGTTCAATACATATGCTAAAGGTTCAATTTATTTCCTAAAAGTTCAACTCATATCCTAAAAGTTTCAATTCATATCCTAAAAATTCAACTCATATCCTAAAATTTCAATTTATATCCTACAAGTTCAATTCAATCGGACGTGATTTGATAGGTTTCGGCATCGGAAATAGAAGTTGGAAATTCTAAAGTTCATAAAACTTGGATTGGAGGTTGATTCATGATTTTAGCGTTGTTTGATGTGATTTGAGGCCTCGAGCAAGTCCGTAATGTATTTTGGGACTGGTTGGTATTATTGGTCGGGGTCCCGGGGGCCTCGGGTGTGTTTCGGATGCCCAACGGGTCATTTTTGGAAGATTTTTGCCGTTTTGAGCATAAATGTAATGATCTAAAGGTTCATTTTTAGTTCTAGAGATCCAAATTTGATTTCGAGACTTCCAGAATTTAAATCATGAATTATAGGACTGATATGGAAGATTTGGTTTAATTTCATTAAGTCAGGATTGGGTTTTTGACGTGAAATGTGAGTTATATGTTTAACGAGCGAAATGGGTATTGAACTGGGCAAACGAGCTTTAAATTGAGTTTCGATTGAAGAGTTGTGTTCGTATTACTATTTGTGACTCATAGGAACAAGAATCGTCTAATTCCGAGTTCGTATGATGGAGTTAGAGCTATTTTAGTGAAAAATGGCTGTGCGGCCAATTTCTTAAAAGCTGCTGTATTTTCTACAGCAGTGAACAGTGACCTCACGCGCGTGAACAGTGAATAGTGACCTCGCGCGCATGAACAGTGCCCCCGCATGAACAGTACCGAAAATTTCTGGACAGATTTAATGTCCAGCAGTCCGAGTTTGGTCATTTTGTTTGACTTCCAAGCTCGGATTTTGGGCGATTTTTAGCAAGAAATCTTGGGAAATCTCGAGGTAAGTCACTTGTGATTATTTCTACTCCATAATATTGAATTATCATCGAATAATCCGACTAGATTACATGTTTTTGAGGAGTAAATTGAAGATTTAGGCCTAGGGATTTGAAAATAAGATTTGAAGATTTGAGGGGTCATTTGAACTCCGATTTTGGTAAATTTTATATGTACGGACTCGTGGCGAGACGAGGAATCCGGTGATGTGACTTTCGTAATTTTTCGAGAAGTGGTCCCGGTGCTCGGGTTTTGCGAATTTCGTGAATTTCGATATTTTTCGAGTTTTTTCGATTGGGTTATATTCCCTTTAGCCTATTGTAATGTATTTGTTGTGGTTTTGACCAGATTCGACGCGCGAAGAGGTAAATTCGAGAGGCAAGGGCATAGCGGAGTAGACATTGGACCGTCTTGAGGTGAGTAATGATTTTAAATGATGCACTGAGGGTTTGAAACCCCGGATTGCACAACATACTGCTATGTTGAGATGAGACACGCGTTGTATGACGAGCGCGGGGTCATTTACTATTGGGGATTGTGACTTGGTCCATCCCAGTTGATATTTTTACCGCGTAATTGATAAAGATTTATTGTTTTTCACTATGATTGGGCTTATTGCCATATTTGGGCTTCGTGCCAATTATCTGAAATCTTTTGTGAATTTACATCACTATTTTCCTCACAAATTGAAATATTATTTGAACTCAGTCCAATTGAATTATATTATTTTGTGAACTCAGCTACATTTATACTCAACTCGAGATTTAATGATATTTATAATGTTGTTGAGCTGAGCACTATTGTTTTACTGATGCCCAAGAGGCTTATGATTATTTTCTGGACTGATTGAGGCCGAGGGCCATACGTGAGGATATGTTGAGTGATGTGAGGAGGCTTTCAGGCCTCGAGTGTTATATGAGGAGGCTTTCAGGCCTCGTGTGTGATGTGTGAAGGCTTTCAGGCCTATTGATATTGCGCTTGGGCTGTAGGAGCCCCTCCGGAGTCTGTACACACCCCCAGTGAGCGCAGGGTACCCAGGTGAGTTGGGAGTGGGCCCGAGAGGCCGTTGCTTGTGTGTGGTGAGTTGGGAGTGAGCCCGAGGGGCTGATGTTGTGTGCTGGTGAGTTGGGAGTGAGCCCGAGGGGCTGATACTATACTGAGATTTACATATTGAGCCCGAGGGGCAAGCTTTTGATTTATCCTTTCTATGGAAATTATTTGTCTTTACTATTTTAAAAGAAGAATTATCTAATACTCACTATTTTACTGTATAACTGATTTTACTGCTTGGGATAGCGCAATATTGTGCCGTTATGAGATTTCATGTTTTCTGTCGTTATTTATTTTTATTACTCACTGGGTCGGAGTACTCACATTACTCCCTGCACCATGTGTGCAGATACAGGCAGAGCTGAGTTCGCTCCTGAGCGTTGATTCTTTCCAGACCAGGCGGTGACTAGGAGTAACGAGGTAGCTGTTGACGTTCGCAACCCCGTTTTCTCCCTTATCTTTGTTATTTATGATAATTCCATACTTTGTAAAATATTAGTAAACTCTGTAGTAGCTCATGACTTGTGACACCCCGATTTCGGGCTGAGTTGGGAGGGTTTTCCTTGTTCTATAACGTTTATTTCGCATTTAAGATTATATTGCCCATGATTTAGACTTATTCCTGCTAAGTAATTATAAAGAGATGTATTGTTTTGTTGATTGGCTGGCCTTGTCCTCACGAGAGACGCCATCACGCCCGGGTTGGGATTTTGGGTCGTGATAAGTTGGTATCAGAGCCTAGGTTACTAGGTCTCGCGAGTCATGAGCTGGTTTAGTAGAGTCTCTCGAATCGATATGGAGACGTCTGTATTTATCCTTGAGAGGCTGCAGATCCTTTAGGAAAACTTCATATTCTTGAATTCTTATCGTGCGTCCTTGATTCAGTTGGAAAAAAAGTAACTCTTACAATTCCATCCACGTGTTCGTATGCGCGAACGAGCGCTCAGTATTAGATGTGCCTTGATGGCTTGTAATTCCCCGGAAGAAGGGCGAGACGTAATCGCTATGAGTTTGATGTTAGGCCAGTCTGGAGGACTTGAGGCTGGATCCTTGCCTATGGCTTGAGCACCGAAGTGCTGATTGTGCGAGCAAGAGTTTTGGCCCTAACTTCCAATTTTTAGGCTTAATTTCCACAAATTCCATGATTAATTAGGTATAAATCACATTAGGATTGAGTATTAAGTCCATAAATCTTACCTCCAAGTGTTTCCCCTTGATTCCCTCTTCAATCTTCCTCAAAAAGCTCAAAAATCGCCGAACAATGGTTAAACTTTGGCTAAAAATCGCGGATATGGCCTTTTAAAACATTCTACCCAGCTATTCAAGATCGTTCTTTGCGAACGTGGTCAACACCTCGCATTCGCGAAGCACAAACTTCATTGACCACTTATTCCTCTTTCATGAACGTGACGCCTTGTACGCGAATGCGAAGCCTCAGCCTTCCAACTCATCGCGAACGCGACTCCACACCCGCAAACGTGAAGCACATTGACCCCAACCCTTTGCGAACGCGGGACCCTCATCGCGAACGCAAAGGCCAAACCTCTTGACTCTCATCCTAACCCTTCGCGAACGCAAGGGCCCACTTGCTAACGCGAAGGGCAAAAGCCTGCAACACTAACAGCAGATTTTCTTCAATCTTTTCAACTTGAAATGATCCGCTTAACAACCCAAAACTCACCCGAGGCCCTTGGGACCTCAACCAAACATGCCAACCTATCCCATAACATCATTAAAACTTATTCCAACCTTCGTAACACTCAAAAGAACATCAAAACACCAAATTTGTATCAGATTCAAGCCTAAGAATTCTAAAAACTTCCAAATTCGACTTTCGATCAAAATATCTATCAAACCTCGTCCGAATGACCTGAAATTTTGCACACACGTCATAAATGACACAATGGACCTAATTCAATTTCCGAAATTCCATTCCGACCCCTATATCAAAATCTCACCTATCAACTGGAAAATGCCAAAATTTCAATTTCACCAATTCAAGATTAAATCTACTTCGAACCTCCAAAACACATTCCAATCATGCTCCTGAGTTCCGAATCACATCCCGAAGCTATCCGAACCATCGAAACTCACATCCGAGCCCTTAATCACATAAGTCAATATCCGGTTGACTTTTCCAACTTAAGTTCACTCAAAAGAGACTAAGTGTCTCAAACCCTACCAAAACCTCTCTGAACCCGAGCCAACCAACCCGATAACACATAATATAGTTGAACAAGGCAATAAGAAGCATAAATGGGTAAAACAGAGCGGTAACTCATGAAACGACCGGTTGGGTCATTACATGTGGCCACAACTTTATATCTAACAATAGATTTCTCAGCCATTCTGCCTCTCTTCCTGCAGCTGCTAAAGCAATAAACTCAAATTCCATTATGGAATGAGTAATACACGTCTGTTTCTTAGAATCCCATGAAATTGCTCCTCCACATAAAGTGAATATCCACCTAGACGTTGACTTGTTATCACCAATACTAGTTATCCAACTAGCATCACAATATCCTTCTAACACTGAAAGAAATGTGTTATAATACAAGGCAAAAGTTTTTGTCTTTTTCAGATAACCAAGTGCCTTCACTATACCTTTCCAGTGATCACCACTTGGAGTGTGATTATATCTTGACAATTTACAAATCGCAAAGGCAATATCTGGCCTAGTACAGTGCATAACATACATTAAACTACCAATTGCACTAGCATAGTCTAATTGACTAACAGATCTTCCGGGGTTCTCAACCATCTTGCTAGAAGCATCAAATGGAGTATTAAATGCTTTAATACTCAAATGATTAAATTTGGAAAGAACCTTGTCAATATAGTGAGGCTGACATAAGGCAAAACCCCCACTATGTCTTTTAACTTTAACACCTAAAATAGTATCAACTTCTCCCAAATCTTTCATTTTAAATTGAGAAGTTAAATACTTCTTAGTTTCATTTATGCCTTGCATGTTAGTTCCTATGATTAGCATGTCATCAACATAAAGACATACTATCACTCCATAGTCCTTTGTGAATTTGGAATAAATGCATTTATCTGCTCTGTTATGTTTAAAACCATTTGATAATATAACACTATCAAATTTTTCATGTCATTGTTTTGGAGCTTGTTTTAATCCATACAAGGACCTAACTAATTTACAAACTTTCTTCTCATTTCCAGGAAGCATAAACCCTTCGGGTTGCTCCATATAAACTTCTTCATCAAGATCACCATTTAAGAATGTCGTCTTAACATCCATTTGATGGACATTTAGATTATATATTGATGCCAAAGAAAATAATACTCTTATTGAGGTAATCCTGACCACACAAGCATATGTGTCAAAATAATCTACTCCTGCCTTTTGTCTAAATCCCTTGGCTACTAGTCTAGGTTTAAATATTTGTAGAGAATCATCAGTATTGTATTTTCTTCTAAAAAACCATTTACACCCAATAGGTTTAGTATTAGAAGGTAAATCTCCCAATACCCATGTACCATTTGATAAAAGAGAATCCATTTCATCATTTAAGCTTCTTTCCAGAAAGAAGAATCCCGCGAAGCCATAACCTCACTATAGGTTTTAGGATCCTCTTCTAAATTTAAAATAATGGGTATTTTATTTAATACTTCATCTCTACTTCCTTCTATCAAAAAGACTAGTGCTTGAGAAGAAATAAAATCAGAACCTATATTTTTTTCTTTTCTAACTCTTTGACTTTTTCTTGGTTCTACAGGAGATTCAATTGCCTTTATTTTATTGTTAGAAGAAGAACTAGGTTCTGCACAATTTTCTTGAGTTACTGCATTATCGCCAATACTTGTTGCATTACCATCTTGTTTAGTAATTTCTGTATTCTCATGTGAATTATAAGAATCACCAATAAACTTTGTTTACAAGAACTCAACATCTTTAGATTCCACAATATACTTAGACTCAATGTCCAATAATCTGTATGCCTTTGAGTTTTCAGCATATCCGACAAATATGCTTTTAATTCCTCTAGGTCCTAACTTAGACCTTTTCGGATCAGGAATTCTATAATAGGCTAAACAACCTCATACCCTTAAGAAATTTAAGTTAGGCTTTCTTCCTTTCCATAATTCATATGGTGAAACCTTAAATTTCTTTTAAGGTACTCTATTATGCATAAAACAAACCGTTAACAAAGCTTCCCCCCACAAATTAGTTGGTAACTTTACATGTAAAAGTATGGCATTAACCATATCTACCAACGTTCTATTTTTTCTTTCAGCAAGACCATTTTGTTGTGGGGTATATGGTGCACTAACTTGGTGAATCAAACCATTTTCTTCACAAAATACAGAAAATTCATTGGAAAGATATTCGCCTCCTCGATCACTACGTAGGATTTTAATCTTCTTTTCCAATTGATTTTCAACTAATTCTTTGTAACTCTTAAACATATCAAATGCTTGATCTTTTGTTTTCATTAAGTAAACATATGTATATCTAGAATGATCATCTATAAAAGTAATAAAATATCTATTTCCACCTATAGTTAATGACCATTCAATTCACATATATCGGAATGCACAAGTTCAAGTAGATTACTTGTTCTTTCATTCTTTGGAAAAGATTTCTTAGTCATCATAACTTGTATGCATATTTCACATTTTTTATCATTATTCTCAACAACATGAATTAATTTATTTTTAGACATAAACTTAACATATCGAAAATAAACATGTGAAAGTCTAGCAAGTCATAAATTAATAGATGACTCAATCATATAAGCAGAAACTTCACCTTCATTAATGCTTAATTTGAACATGCCCTTACAAGAGTAGCTTTGTCCTACAAATACACCATTCTTAGAGAAAATAATCTTTTCCGCCTCTATAACAGTTTTGAGGCCTTTCTTACTTAATAAACTTGCAGAAATTAAATTCTTACTAACATCAGGTACATTATGAACATTAATTAAAATCAACTTCTTTCACGAAGTGAATTGTAGTTCAACTGTTCCTTTTCCAAAGATCTTGGCGGTGTCATGATTTCACATTAAAACTTTTTCATCACTTGTTGCAACTTCATAGTGTTTGAAGAAACTCTTGTCATTGCATATATGAACTGTAGCACTGGAATCATACCACCAATTTGCAGATTTCACAGTTGCTGCCATGTTGCATTCAGTTACCATAATCAGATTCAAGTTGGTAAAGGCAGAAATCATAGCAACAATATCCGAAGAAGAAGCTTGTTGCTGTTCAACATTATTTACCCTCTTTTGTCCAGCATTTTCTTCATTTTTCTGTCTCTTACGAAACCTGCAATCTCTCTTAAAATGACCCATTTTTACGTAAGTATAACACGGACCTTTCTTAATATTATAAGAATTTTCCTTTGGAGCAGTCTCAAACTTTCTCTTATTTCCAGCCTTGTTTCTAGATTTTCCTGAATTGCTTGCCTTACTAGACTCAACATAATTCACCTTTGAACTAGTTTCCGCAACATATTTATTTTCACATTTTCGTGACTCTTATTCAATCCGAATATGCTTTGTCAACTGGTCCACATTAATGTGACGACCCGGCCGGTCGTCTTAAAAATTTAAGTCCTGATCTCCATTAACTGCTTTCCCCAAGTTTATTTCTACTATTTTGATTTGCTGGGATGTTCGATTTTGAGTTTTGGAGAGTTTTGGGACACTTAGTCCCTAAATGAAAGATTAAGTGTTGGAAAGTTGGTCGTAGTCGGAACAGTATGAAGACGGCCTCGGAATGGAAATCCGATGGTTCTATTAGCTCCGTTGGGTATTTTGGGCTTAGGGCATGTTCGGGTTGTGTTTTGGAGGTCCATAGTTAATTTAGGTGTGAAATATCGAAAGGTCGAATTTTAAAGTTTCCGGTTCGATAGTAAGATTTTGATCCGAGGGTCGGAATGGAATTCCAGAAGTTGGAGTAGCTCCATAGTATTGAATGTGACGTGCGTGAAAAATTTCAGGTCATTCGGATGAGGTTTGATAGACTCGTTGATCAAGAGTGTATTTTTAGAGTTTTTGGAATTCTTAGGCTTGAATATGATGAACAATAGTTGTTTTGATGTTGTTTTGAGCGTTCCGAAGGTTGGAACAAGTTTGAATGATGTTTTAAGATTGGTTGGCATGTTTGGTTGTGGTCCCAAAGGCCTCGGAGTGATTTCGGATGGTTGATGGAAAGATTTTTTTGGAGTTTGAAGTTTGCAACTTCAGCTGTTATCTGTCATAACCGCACCTACGGTTTGGGTCCCGCAGGTGCGGTGCCGTAGAAGCGGCTCAGTGGTCGTAGAAGCGAAAATGAGGAAGGGGGCCAGGAACCGCAGAAGCGGCATAATGAACCGCATCTGCGTGACCGCAAATGCGGAATTTGAGGTCGCAGGTGCGAGATTGGGCTTTTAAGTGAGAACCGAAGAAGCAGTTCCCCAACCGCAGAAGCGGTATCACATATGCGATTGTTTGACGACAGATGCAAAAATAGCTGGGCAAAAATATGAAATTTTGAGGGTTTAGTTTCAAAAGTTGGAAATTCGACTTGGAGTTCGGGAGAGGGCGATTTTGGGAGGAAATTGAAGAGGAGATCATTGGGTAAGAATTCTTTAATCATTTCTAGTTTTATTCCATCAATCTATAGTTAGTTTCATCATTTAATTTCGGATTAGAGATGAAAATTGGGCAAAATTTGGAAGAAAGCTCTTAGACCTTGAATTCGACTTTTGATTGGGAATTTGACCTTGGATTTGGATAATTTTGGTATGCATGAACTCGTGAGAGCATGAGGATTCTGAAAATATAAATTTTACCCGATTCCGAGACGTGGGCCCGAGGGGTATTTTGGTCATTTTACCTAATTTCGCATATTAGCTTAGACTTTCTTTGTAGAATCCGTTACTTGAAGTGTTATTTACATTATGCAATTGAATTGAATAGATTGGGCCATTTAGAGTCGAGTACTCATGGCAAGAGCGTGGTTTCGGGTTGATTTTTGAGCCAGTTCGAGGTAAGTAGCTTGTCTAACCTTGTGTGGGGGACCTTCCCCTTATGATTTGGTATATTTGGTAATTGAAATGCCTTGTACGTGAGGTGACGAGTGCGTACTTGTGCTAATTGTTGAAAATCCGATTTTCTTTATGTAATTACTAGTATGCTTCCTTTCCTGTTTCTATTACTTGCACTATTGAGCCTGTTGTTAGCTTAGGAAAGCATGTCTAAGTGACTTAATTGCTTTACTTGCTCAAACTACCTTACCAGAATTCTGTGCAGCATGCTACGGTAAAATCACTTGTTGCCTTAATATGAAATTTTGCCATTTCTGTATATTTTCCTGTTGCTGCTGTATATTTATTTTGGGACTACGGATGTAGGATTCCGGTAGCTCCCCCTTGTCTGTTTATTTTGGGACTACGGATGTGGGATTCCTGTAGATCCCCATGCACAGTTATATGGAACTACGGGAATGCACCGGGTAGATTCTCCCAGTACTGGGTATTTACATTTGGGACTACGGAACGAGATTTCGGTAGATCCCCGCGAACTATGGCTTGGACTACGGGACGGGATCCCGGAAGATCCATTGGATATGTACATATGGGACTACAGGACGGTATCCTGGGAGATCCCCGGTTGTTATTGTGGTGCTAAGTCGCATTTCTTTCCGTGTTTTGCCTTGTCTCTGTAATAGTTGTTGTTGCCCTTTTAATATCATGTGTTACTTTTACCGTTGTATTTATTTATACTGTTCTGTTCTACATTATCAAACATTATATTTTATTTAACCTCAGTAGGGCCCTGACCTTCCTCGTCACTACCCGACCGAGGTTAGGCTTGGCACTTACTGAGTACCGCTTTGTTGTACCCATGCCACTTCTGCGCATGTTTTTCATGTGCAGATCCAGGTACTGTAACTCAGTCCTATCACCTTTGAGGCAAGGCGACTGCTTCAACGACTTCGAGGTATATCTGCCACGTTCGCAGACCGAGGAGTCCCTTTCTATTCTAGCTTTTAAACATTTGCCCTTCTGTATTTCTTTTCCTTGTTAGATATTCTAGAGTTAGAGTACTGTGTAGTGATCCTTAGCTTGTGATTCATCAGTTTCCGGGTCTTGAAGATATGTATTGGTGTTTGAGAGTTAAATATTATGTATGTCGAGCGGCACTTTTAAACACTGTCTATTACTCTAATTCTATTTTAAATTGTTTAATTCTGCAAATTGGTTTATTTTCCACAATTTAGGCTTACCTAGTCGTAGGGACTGGGTGTCGTCACGATGGTTCACGGAGAACGAACCGGGGTTGTGAAAAGTTGGTATCAGAGCTCTAGGTTCATAGGAGTCATGGATTACAAATCAGTTTATTAGATTCTCGCTGATCGGTATGGAGACGTCTGTACTTATCTATTAGAGGCTATGTAACTATTAGGAAAATTTCTACTTCATTTGATTTCCTTGTCATGCAATATTTTGAACATCACAATTCTAAACTTCTGTCTTTTATTCTCTCACAGATGGTGAGGACACGTGCTACCCGAGATGTTCAGGAACCCGCGCCCCCTACTACAGCCATTAGAGGCCAGGGCCGGGGTAGAGGCCGAGGACGCGAACGTGGTACAGCTAGAGCACCTGCGTGAGCTACCACCGAGGTACCACCATTAGCTCCAGTCGGAGTCCAGGCACCTGACACGCCTACTTCTACTACTACTCCAGCTCTTCAGGAGACTCTGGCATAGTTCATGAGCATGTACACCACTCTGGCTCAGGCAGGGTTGCTTATCCTTGTTGCGACTACAGAGGAGCACAGACTCCCGTCGCCCACACTCTTGAGCAGCGAGTGCATGTTGAGCAGGTCCCTAAGATTATTCCTGTACCGCCTGCAGTGTCAATTTAGCCCAAGGATAGGGCAGCGGCTTCCGAGGAGGAGCAGCTGAGGCTTGAGAGGTTCAAGAGGCACAAGCCTCCTATATTCAACGGTCTAGCATCGAAGGATGCTCTGGGATTTCTAGATGAGAGTTATTGCATTCTCCGTACCATGGTATATCAGGATCGAGCGGGGTTTCCTTCACTACCTTCCAGCTTTGAGGAGCCGCCTATGAGTGGTGGAACACCTATAAGTTAGACAGTCCGGATGAGGCTGCTTCACTGACTTGGACTTAGTTTTTAGATTTGTTCTTGAGAAAGTATGTTCCTCAGAGCCTCAAGGACATATGGAGCGTCGATTTTGAGCATTTGCACCAGGGTGCTATGACTTTCTCAGAGTATGATGTCTGTTACACCAGTTTTGGCATACACCAGCCTTGGTTTCTACTATTCGCGAGAGGGTTCGCTGGTTTATTGAGGGCCTTATTCCCAACATCAGGTCTAGTATGGCTCATGAGTTAGAGATGGATATTTCTTATCAGCAGGTGGTGAGCATTGCTAGGAGGATTGAGGGTATGCATTCTAGGGAGAGAGAGGAGAGGGAGGCCAAGAGGTCTCGAGAGTCGGGCCATTTCTCTAGTGCCCGTGCCCCAGTAGCAGGCCGTCATGGTAGGGGTTATATGAGTCGCCCTGTTCATTCAGCTCTTCCAGCAGCCAGTGATATTCCAGCTCCTCCTAGACCTCAGGAGCCTTATTATGCATCTCCGGTATCTAGCACGTCTCCTGCGCGAGGTGCTTTTAGAAGTCATTCTAGCAGAAAAGGCCCCAGCCAGTCACAGCCACCACATCCTCCCATATCTTGTTTTGAGTGTGGTGACACACGTCATATGGTGAGGGATTGCCCTAGACTTGGTAAGGGTGCACCTCTACTAACTTTTCAGCCACAGCGTGCCCCGTAGAGTTCCCAGGCTATGGTTACAGCTCTAGTTTCTACCCCACCTGCTCAGCCTGCTAGAGGTGGAGGTCGGGGAGGTAGAGGTCGCCCTAGAGGGGGAGGCTAGGCCAGATACTATGCCCCTCCTGCCCGTACCGAGGTTGTTGCCTCCGATTCTGTCAATACAAGTATTATACTGGTTTGTCACAGAGATGCATCGGTTCTATTCAATCCAGGCTCTACTTATTCTTATGTGTCTTCTTATTTTGCTCCGTATTTGGGTGTATCTCGGGACTCTTTGAGTTCCCATGTTTATATTTCTACTCCTATATGAGATTCACTTGTTGTGGACGGTATCTATCAGTCGTGTTTGGTTGCTCTTAGTGGTTTCGAGACAAGAGCCGATTTATTGTTGCTCAGCATGGTATATTTTGACATTATCTTGGGCATGGACTGGTTGTTGCCCCATTATGCTAATTTTGATGGTCACACCAAAATCGTGATACTGGCTATGCCAGGTGTACCACGTGTTGAATGGAGGGGTACTTTAGATCACACTCCCAGTAGAGTTATTTCTTTTCTTAAAGCTCAGTGTATGGTTGAGAAGGAGTGTGACGCGTATTTAGCTTATGTGAGAGATGTCAATATTGATACCCCTTCAATTGATTCAGTTCTAGTAGTACGGGATTTTCCCGATCTGTTTCCAGCTGATCTTCCGGGCATGCCGCCTGATAGAGATATTGATTTTGGCATTGATCTGTTGCCGAGCACTCAGCCCATTTCTATTCCTCCGTATTATATGGCTCCGCCTGAGTTGAAGGAGTTGAAGGATTAGTTATAGGAATCACTTGATAAGGGTTTTATTTGGCCCATTGTATCACCTTGGGGTGCGCCTGTCTTGTTTGTGAAGAAAAAGGATGGTTCTATGCGTATGTGTATTGATTATCGCCAATTGAACAAAGTTACAGTTAAGAACCGTTATCCTTTGCCTCGTATTGATGATTTGTTTGACCATCTTCAGGGTGCACGGGTGTTTTCTAAGATGAACTTGCGCTCAGGTTACGATCAGTTGAAGATTCGGGAGCCAGATATCCCCAAGACTGCTTTCAGGACTCGGTATGGTCATTACGAGTTCCTTGTTATGTCATTTAGGCTGACCAATGCCCCAGCGGCCTTTATGCATTTGATGCACAGTATGTTCCTGTAATATCTTGACTCGTTCTTCATTGTCTTTATTGATGATATTCTGGTGTATTCCCGGAGTCGGGAAGATCATGAGCAGCACCTGAGGACTATGGTTCAGACCTTAAGAGAAAAGAATTTATATGCTAAGTTCTTGAAATGTGAGTTTTGGTTGGTTTACGTGGCATTCTTAGGCCACGTGGTATCGAGTGAGGGTATTCAGGTGGATTCGAAGAAAGTAGAGGGTGTGCAGAGTTGGCCCAGACCATCCTCAACTATAGAGATCTGCAGTTTCCTTGGCTTGGCGGGTTACTACCGTCGTTTTGTAGAGGGGTTTTCATCGATTGCAACCCCTATGACCAGGTTGTCCCAGAAGAGTGCTTTGTTCCAGTGGACGGAGGAGTGTGAGGCGAGCTTTCAGAAGCTCAAGACAACTTTGACTATAGCCCCTGTCACACCTCCTTTTTCCGCGCCCGCGGGGCGCAGGGGAGTTTTTTCCAATTAAAGGACAATCGAAACGGGATTGGTTTAATTATTTCAGAGTCGCCACTTGGGAGATTTAGGGTGTCCCAAGTCACCAATTTTAATCCCGAATCGAGGAAAAGAATGACTCCATATTACAGTCTGCGTACCAGAAATCCGGATAAGGAATTCTGTTAACCCGGGAGAAGGTGTTAGGCATTCCCGAGTTCCGTGGTTCTAGCACGGTCGCTCAACTGTTATATTCGGCTTGATTATCTGATTTTATACAAGTGTGAACTTATGTGCAAAATTTAACTTTTAACCGCTTTTATCATTTACTGTTTTTATCAAGAATTGCAACGTTGTGAAAATGTATCTCGAACCGCGTTACAATCAATGTACCCGTGGTCGTCGACACACTTTGACTCCGTTGAGATTTGGATTTGGGTCACATCAATGTGCACCCGAGTTTTAAGGAAATTAAATTATTAAAGGCGCGCCTAAAGCGACTAGCGTATTTATTTTGGGTAGGACCGTGGAATTTTACTAAACGGTCCATCCCGAAGTCTAAATAATTTTTAAAGCAAATATTTACTGAGGGCCCCGCAATTTGTATTTTATTTGGCGAGGCTCATCTCATTCTTCTTATTTTTTAAAAATGAATTTGCAACGTCATGGACACGCATCTCGAACCACGTCACAATCAATGTACCCGTGATTAGAAACACATTTCGACTCCGTTGAGAATTGGATTTGGGTCACATAAATGTGCACCCGAGTTTAAGAAGGTAAGATTTATTAAGGCGCGTCCTAAAGAGTCTAACGTATTGTTATTTTAGGAAGAGGCCGTGAAGGTTCATTAAACGGCCAAATCCAAAGTCTAGTCAATGGTTATGTATTTTATTGAGGGCCCCGGCGGTTTGTGATTTATTTGGCGAGGCTCGTCTCATTTTTATTTTAAAAGGATAAACCTATAGCGACTACATTTTTTATTAAGTTCGTCTCTAAAATAAAAGAAAAATCTCCTAATTATTTACATGCTGAAAAACGCAACTTATTAGTTATTAAGTTACGGCTTATGTGAACGGAAAATTGCGATCGCGTTTGTACAAGGAAAAACTGCTTTCATTTCACATTTTATTATTTGCTAGAACATGAGATAAATACACAATAATATCAAAGCCGATTAACTATTCTTCAAATAATTTAAACTAGCATTATTAGATGAAGAAATCATACATATGCAACCTCATTACTCATTAATTAATCGACTACATTTTTATACGAAGAGAGGAAAATTAATATTCAAACACAGATCCAAACAAAAGAATTCAACAGGAGCAGGAGCCTGATTAATATTTCATTTTTCGCTTCAAGCCAAGAGTGTACAAATGTGTACCTGGAAACAGCAGTACAAGAACAAAGAAGTAGGAGTCAGCAACAGTAATAACGCGGCAACAGTAGGTTCAGCAACACCGCAAAACCAGTAACAACCAGTAGAATGACCCAGTAACAGATTGAAAACTCAGCAGTGCAAAAGTACAATCGCAGTCAAAGCAGAAGAGAGAAAAGATACGAGATGCAGTAGTTTCTGACTTTTGAATAACACTCGAAGAAAAGCAAACAGAATTGTTCGAGTGAAAGTTCAAATTGTCTTTCTCTTTTACTATCACAAACTCTCTTAAGTATAAAAGTATGTCAACTCTCAAGTGTAAAAAATCTCTCAATAATCTCCACCCTTTTTCTCTCAATGTTCAAGTTCTAGTCTTTTTCAAAAACCTCCCCTTAATGTCAAGAATAGTCCTCTATATATAGCAAGACAAGTCTTCAATTCCCAACCCCAAAATTATTCTCCCAATGGCATGTTTTGTCCCACTACATAATGTTTTCTTTATTTTAAACTTTGTCCCCCATGCCTACATTAAATAAATACCACATTCCCAACCCATTACCATATGTCCCCCATGCCTATATTAAAAAAGTACAAGATTCCTCCCCATTATGTTTTGTCTTGTCCCCCATTACATTAAACAAGTACATCAAAAACCCCACCCCATTATATTTGTTCCCCATGCTTAACATAAAGAATCAAAATAATGTTTAATTACCAAACTACCCCTCCTGCCTTGTTGCAATTACAAATCTACCCCCGAATGCAATACAATTTACCAAATTACCCTTCTGCTCTAAACAATCAATTAATCATAACTCAACCAAAATATAGTCAAGATGACCAATTTCTCAACAATCTTCAACAACAATTTACATGAACATGATGAACAACACAAACTCCAAATTAATGGAAATAAATCAACCATATCGGGAACCAATCCTGGTTAATTTAGACCATTAATGGATGAACAA
The DNA here is from genome assembly GCF_000393655.2 of Nicotiana sylvestris. Lineage (NCBI taxonomy): Eukaryota > Viridiplantae > Streptophyta > Magnoliopsida > Solanales > Solanaceae > Nicotiana > Nicotiana sylvestris. The sequence goes on from NC_091065.1 coordinate 107,782,585, forward strand.
AGAGACAATAATACAAACAACAATATGCATGATTCAAATTAAACTAACAAATCAAAGACAAACATAAACTCATATTAAATCACTGGATTTAAACATGAACTTCAAACCAAGACGAACATGAATTTAATCTATCTTTAAGCAACAAACATGACGGATTCTAACGATTCAAACAACATTAATATTTTCTGGAAAATACATAACACATGAAACAAATTGAAGAAATAATTAATTAAATTTCAATTTGAATCTAACAAACATTAAAAAAACAAATATTCACTTAAACAACAATACAAACATGAAATAAACATGAAAAATAATTAATTAATCCTTCATTTGAAATCTGAAAAATTAATTTAACAAACAACACATGAACATGAACTAAAAATTAATTCAAACGATAAACAAAACAAACATTTGCCGATTTTAGATTCGAAAATATCAAAACAAAATATGGACAAATAAAACTCAAAAATCTACTAACCGGAGATGAACACCATACGTACGGACTGTTTCGTCAAACCTCGAATGGGAATAAATCTGTCCGGACTCAACAACGGACTTAACGACGAACAAACGACTTTAAGAACTTGACTGAAGCAAAAAGCCGAAGAAGATGAAACAGTGGCTCGGAGCGGAGGGGCTGTCTTGACGAGCGTCGACCAAAGCTCGAACGAACGACGATGGAGGCGAATAAGAAACGAACCAAGCGGCGCCGAAGCAGTAGAGGCAGTACAGCCCAGCAGCGACGCATCCCTTCAGCAGCGACCAAGCAGCTACGAACCAAGTAGCGACGAGCTGCTGTGTTGTTTGGATGGGAATATGAAGGCAGCGACAGCAGTAGCAGCTTGCGCGAGCTTGCAGCTGAAAGCAGAAGAAGCGAGGTGGAGGAGGGCAGTGTTGACGACGGGTTGGCCATGGCGATGCTCGAGCTTTGAAGAAGACGAAGTGAGGCAACTGTTCGTGCGTTCGGCTAGCCATGGAGTCAGCAGCGATGAGCTGCAGACATGGCATCCATGGGGTTTCAGAAGCAAGGGCAGTAGCGAGAGACAAAAGCAGTAGCGCGAGCTTGAAGCGGACGACGCAACAACAGTTGGGTTCGTTCGAAGAAGGTCGATTTATAGGTAGCAGCTGCGACAAGAAAACAGCAGCAGTACGGAGGAGCTGGAGCAGTTGTTGGCTTCGTCAATGGCGGATGTTCGCGATGGTGAGGTCGAGGAAGAAGAAGGCAGAAGCGTCTGGTTTAAGGGCAGCCATGGGAGGTCGTTTGGTGGTTCTTAGTTTTTGGAGAAGATGGAGCGTGGGGGCGGGTGAGTTTAGTTTAGGTTTTTAGGGTTTTTGTTTTGTTTTGTTTTGTTTTTTTTGTTTTGTGTTTTGACAAAATGAAGAGTGGGTCTTGGGTCAATGGGTTAATGGGGCGGACCGGGTCGACCCGTGTGAAGTGGACTGGGTCGTGGACAATTGTTTGGGCCTGGGGTTGAAAATTGAAGAAGTGGCCCAATCCGATTTTTATTTGTATTTTTGTTATCTTTTCTTCTTTTGTTTTCTAAAACTAAATCATAAGAATACTTAAATTATTATTAAAAACTAAATTAAGTTATAAAAGTGCAAATTAACTACCAATAACAATTAAAGCACAATTAAGTAATAATTAAGCATAGAATTGTATATTTGGACATTAAATGCTAAAAATGCAAAAGGTGCCTATTTTTGTAATTTTAATTTTTGTAAAACTAATTTAATTACTAACAATTATAGAATTAAATCCTACATGTAAAATATGACATATTTTTGTATTTTTTATTAATTTAACAGATAAGCAAACACAGACAAATACAAATAATAATCCAAAAATGTCACAAAAATACTCAAAATTGCACACCAAGGAAAATCATTTTATTTTGCATTTTTTGGGAGTAATTCTCATGTAGGGCAAAAATCACGTGCTTACAGCTGCCCCTCTTTGCCCGAAGACACGAAGGGTTTTCGCGCAAAGATAAAGCGAGCGATTTTTGCCCGTCCGAGTACTCCGTGTGAAGCATTTTTTGAAAAAGATTTAACCGAACCTTTGCTTCAAAGGTTTCCTACATATCCCTGGCTAAAGGGGAATCAGGTTAATGTAGTTCGGGAAGTTTTGGTAGCTGGGACTACCGTGGGACTGCAATGTTACTGCTGTTGCAAGCTGTTATCACTGCTTACCGATCTCCTTATTACACCGTGCTTAAAAATAAAACAAGAAGCTAGGCTAGATTGAAATTCGTTCCTGTTGCCTTGCTTTCTTATCGGCTTGTATTTCATCCGGTGCTTTTCTTCCTTGAATTTTGGAATGATACTCGCTATTTGCTTTTCTGAATACCAGTTTTCATCATTTTGCTCGGTCTGCTGGGGACATGGCTTTCAGACTTGTTATGCTGGGCATGATTTAATGTTCACCAGCTGCTTTTTTCAAGACACCTCTTTCCTTCCTTTTGACTCATGCTCCTGAATTTGTGCTGGGATCTCTTGTTGCAACCTTCTGCTTCCCGGTGCTGGGGATTTTTATTATTTCCTGTAGGGTATTCCTGCTGTAACCCTCTGTTTTATTGTGTTCTGACTTGATCTTGAAATGTATGCCTCTGTTATATGGGCGGGCTCCCAACTTCAACTCTGGAAATATAAAGACTGAATGTATTCCTCTGTTATTATGGGCGGGCTCCCAACTTCAACTCTTGAAAATAAAGACTGAATGTATTCCTCTGTTATTATGGGCGGGCTCCCAACTTCAACGCTTGAAAAGTAAAGACTGAATGTATTCCTCTGTTATTATGGGCGGGCTCCCAACTTCAACGCTTGAAACGTAAAGACTGAATGTATGCCTCTGTTATCTGGGCGGGCTCCCAACTTCAACACTTGAAAGTAAAGACTGAAATGTATGCCTCTGTTATCTGGGCGGGCTCCCAACTTCAACACTTGAAAGTAAAAACTGAATGTATGCCTCTGCTATCTGGGCGGGCTCCCAACTTCAACACTTGAAAAGTAAAGACTGAATGTATTCCTCTGTTATTATGGGCGGGCTCCCAATTTCAACGCTTGAAATATAAAGACTGAATGTATTCCTCTGTTATTATGGGCGGGCTCCCAACTTCAACTCTGGAAAAGTAAAGACTGAATGTATTCCTCTGTTATTATGGGCGGGCTCCCAACTTCAACTCTGGAAATATAAAGACTGAATGTATTCCTCTGTTATTATGGGCGGGCTCCCAACTTCAACTCTTGAAAATAAAGACTGAATGTATTCCTCTGTTATTATGGGCGGGCTCCCAACTTCAACGCTTGAAAGTAAAGACTGAATGTATTCCTCTGTTATTATGGGCGGGCTCCCAACTTCAACACTTGGAAATAAAGACTGAATGTATGCCTCTGTTATCTGGGCGGGCTCCCAACTTCAACTTTTAACATAAACGCCATTCCTCTCTTCATGCGGGCTCCTGATTTCAACAACAACTTAGGACTGGTAAAACTAAACTTAGGAGGAAATGCCTCTCCTATGGTTAAAACATAAACTTAGGAGGAAATGCGTCTCCTATAGGTAAAACTTAGGAAGTGCGTCTCCTATTGGCAAAACTAGACCTAGGAAGTGTATCTCCTATTGGTAAAGGCATGGAATGTATTCCCTTGTTATACAGGTGGGCGCCTGATGGTAAAGACATGAGATGTATTCCCTTGTTATACAGGTGGGTGCCTGAAATGAACAGACAGAAAAGTATTCCTCTCGTTATTCAGGTGGGCGCCTGTTTCTTGAGAAAATTTTCGCGATGAGAAAATTTTCTGCCCCGGTTTGATGATCTTCTTTATGGCATGTTCTTCTGCCATATGTAACATTTCTTTTCCCTGCTTCAAATCAAAGAAAGATTTTGTTAGTTTTAAAAGAAAAAACATGGTTGCTTTCCCTTTTTTTCTTTTTCTTTTTTTTTTTCTTTTTTTTTTCTTTTTTTTTTCGGCGTTCCATTACACTATCAGAACTTGCTGGGGATGATACTATTTATTGGGGATGATATTACTGTTGGGGATCATGTCCCTGCTGGTGAACACATTCCCGTTGGGGGTGGTTTTCCTCTTCTTTCCTTGCTCCACATTGTCCGACCTTTTTTGGAATTTGGTCGATGATCGGCCAAGGATGCTCTTGCATCTCGACCCCTTTTTCACTATACCCCCTTGACATTTAGGCCAACTCATCATTCGGTCTTGCAACGAATGTCTTTTCCGTTTCATTGTATTATCTTTGGCATGTCCTGTTCGCCTTTTGCTTCGCAGCATTTTGGCAATTAGTAGTAAGCTCTGAAAAACAAAATCCTTCTAAAAACAAACTACTGGAGAAAAACACTATAAACCCAAAATAAAAAGTGATGACTTTAAAAAAATGAAAGAAAAAGTCTTTCTGAACAAATGTTGGGGAAAGAAAAAATAAAAGAACTTATCCGAATGGTACAATCAATCCCAATGATCATGTCATGCATTTCTGGATTAACCAACTCAGTCTATTCATATCGATCAATTTTTCTGACGGCCTTACTTTGCTGGGGATGTGCAGAAGCCCAACTTTCGCCGGATGCGGATCTTATCTTGCTAGCCCCCTTTATATCATTGTCGCCTCATAGTGCCCTTCGAGGGGTTTTCACTGATGAGACTCTCTCATTTCTCTCAATTCTCGTCGCCTTATGGTGCCTGTGAAGGTTTTCACTGATAAGACTCTTCTCATTTATTTTCTAAGCTGGATATTGGAGTGTTACCGACATGACTCTTTGTTGGGGATGTGTAGAAGTCCAACTTTCGCCGGATGCGGCCCATTTTTTGCCAATCTTATCTTGCTAGCCCCCTTTATATCCTTGTCGCCTCATAGTGCCCTTCGAGGGGTTTTCACTGATGAGACTCTCTCATTTCTCTCAATTCTCGTCGCCTTATGGTGCCGATATGACTCTTTGCTGGGGATTCTTTAGGTTATCAATTCGTTGCCGACTTTCTCTGCTTTTATTTGCTTAACTTGGCTTTCCTCGGATTCTGATCGGGAGGTCTTTTTTGGACATCAACATGGGTTTTTTTTTTTTTTTTTTTTTGTTTATGGCTAAAAGAAAAAGAGGGCATCAAAAAGGGTTCAAAATAATTCTGATGGGTAAAAACCATTACAACTCTTGGAATCGAACTTCCTTCCCAACATTACAAACATAACTTCTGCCCCAGTTTCTTGCTTGGGGATTCTTATTTTTTTTGGTTACACTATGACCGAGCCGTGAGGCGCCTACGTATCCTTCTTTGAGGAATCAGGTCAAACGTAGTTCACAACTCCTTTTTTTTCCTTTTTCCTTTTTTTTGTGACTTTTCTTTTGTTTTTATTATCATTATATTTTCTTCTCTTTTTTTTCTTATTTTCATTACTGATTCCAAAAGAGGGGTATGAAAGAATAAATAAGGCTCAAAAGGGGAAGCAAAGGTTAAAATGTTTGGATAGAAGAAAAAATTGCCTCCGTCATTTCATTCTCCGATAAATGCCAAGTATAAACAAACAAACAACAATTAATAGCCATGTCGATGCATCTTCCCTCGACATCTGTCTGACATGAAGTGCAACTGGATAACATCTTGGTCACAATAGACGGCCACTGCCAATTCGGGACAAATTTGCCATTTTGTTTTGGCCTGATGTGGGAGGATCCATTTCAACACTTGCTGTCCCTCTTTAAATTTCCTGATATCGTCTGCATCCCCTAAATTTATGTCTTATGCGTCATTTAAGTTGGGCTTGGATTTCTTTTCTAACTAGCTTAACTCTCTGTTTGTCTCTTTGAAGGCTTTATTATCATCGTATCCCGATTCGTCATCGTGATTGACCTTTTGTATAATCAGTTCGGAATCAGATTGATTTTTAGACTAAGTTGAAGATCCGTTATGCATGCCACGTCATTGGAATCAGTATAAAGAGCTTTGTTTAGAAAGAGAAAAGGAAGAAAACAGACTTAAAACAAAATAAGAAGAGAAAAGCTTTCGCTTTATAGAAATACGGGATAACAGAGTTTCACACTAAAACAAAACTGGATTACAACTCTGCAATAATCCAAAAAAAGAAAGAAATATCAGAGCCCACTACCAAGACTCCCTTCGGATAGGAAGAGGAGTAGCCGTCCAATTGTTGATTTTTTTTTTTTTTTTTTTTTTTTGGAACTATTTTCACTGGCACGGATCGTAATTAATGTTTGGCGGCTCTGGAACCTGAACCTCGATCCTATTTGTGTTGATGAGCTCTTGCACGACATTCTTCAACTTCCAACATCTCTCGGTATCGTGTCCGGGAGCCCCCGAACAATATTCACAACTTGCTAAAGGGTCAAGATTTTCAGGAAGGGGATTTGGTAATTTGGGCTCAATAGGATTCAATAGGCCTAACTGCCTCAATTTGTGGAACACGGTAGTATAGGATTCTCCCAGCGGAGTATATTTCTGCTTCCTCTCATTCTTAAAAGCTTGATTCCCCCGGAAACCTGACCCTGGAGGATTTCTATAGGCCCTTGGAAGTGGATATATGTTTGGTGGAGGGGGGTATGTATTTTGGGAAGCCGGCGCACGCCATTGTACGTGTGCTGGAGAGTGGGTATAGGTTTGTGCATGATGAACGGAAAAATGGGGATCTGGCAGTGGGTAATAATGTCGTGGAGGGCTATATGGAGTGCGGGGGTAATTTTGGTGGTAGGGTCGTGGGTGGCTATAGTAGGGTGACGGGCCTCTAGATCCGAACCAGGCTCCAGACTCAACAGTCGTGACATCTTCTTTCTTCTCCTTCCCCAGTACACCCTCAGTGCCGCTCTGGATGGCCTGAGTGGTTGCTTTAATTGCCGAATAGCTCAGGATTTTGTTGGACCTGAGTCCCTCTTCGATCATACCGCCCATTTTTACTACTTCATTGAAAGATTTACCAACTGTCGTCACTAGATGACCAAAGTAAGTTGGCTCCAAGGTTTGTAAGAAGTAGTCCACCATCTCTCCCTCTCTCATGGGAGGATCGACTCTGGCTGCTTGCTCTCTCCAGCGGAACCCGAACTCGCGAAAACTTTCCCCGGGCTTCTTCCCGGTCCTCAACAACGTGAGACGGTCAGGGACTATCTCGAGAGTGTATTGGAAATGACCTGCAAAAGCCTGCGCCAGATCATCCCAAGTGTACCATCTGCTGGAATCCTGTTTGGTATACCATTCGAGTGCCGATCCGCTCAGACTTTGGCCAAAATAGGCTATCAACAGTTCATCTTTATCGCCTGCCCCTCTCATTTTACTACAGAATCCCCGCAAATGTGCCATGGGATCACCGTGCCCTTCATATAAATCAAACTTAGGCATCTTGAACCCGACCGGGAGTTGGACATCCGGGAAAGGGCATAGATCTTTGTAGGCCATGCTGACCTGGTTGCCCAATCCATGCAGGTTCCTGAAGGACTGCTCCAGGCTTTTGAATTTCCTCAAAACCTCATCTTGTTCTGGGGCTTTAACCGGCTTTTCAATTTCGGTCGGTGCCTGCAAATGTGGATTGTAGGCACGTGGTTCGGGGGCATGGAATGTAGGCTCAGGGGGATAGTATTGCGTATCGGGAGCCTGAAGTAATGGCTCGCTGTTTGATCTTTGCAGGGTGGCTGATGTGGGTCCCATATAAGTCGGAACATTTGGTATTGGGAGAGGTTGATGGGGCGGTGGAGCTTGGGAATCATGAGGGCTTCTTTCTTGATGATAACGGGGATTCGGATGGCTTGTTGAAGGGCCGGAGTGAGGGTATTCCGGCATGTGCCCCAACGGCTCAGGGCTCTTTTGTGACTTGGCTAGAGCTAGCTGCATTGCATTCATCTCTAATCCCATCCTTTCTATCTTTCCCATTGCTTCCTTTAACAACTGGCTCACCGGCCTTTCTTCCTCGGTACTATTCTCTGAAGTAGTCATGCTTGTTGTTATCGGTCCTTTGGATATAGTTTGGTAAGGGTGTGTTGCCAGAATTCTTTAACAACTAACTGTTTGAGATTCGGAAAACAACAAACTTGTTAGCGTTTAGAGTTTAACAGGTTTGACAACAACACATTGAGGATGCAATGCCCCTAGGCCGTTAACCGTTTCTAACATGCTTTGCTTTAAACAACATGCGTCCCCCGACTTGCTTATTTGTCCCCTTTTAAAGCACTTTGGGAAACCCTGTATTTTATTTTATTTGTATTTTCTTTTTCTTTCGATTTTTCATTTTTTTCTTTCTCTTTTTCGATTTTTTTTTCATTTTTCCCTTTTTGATTTTTCCATTTTTTTTTGTTGTGGTCGAATCTTATGGAGATTGCCTACGTATCATGACCCCGCATGAATCAGACCTTGCGTAGTTCGGACCAATAAAAGCTAAACAATAATACACATTTTTCAATTTTAAAACAAACTAGGTTTCAAAGGTTTGAAGATGACCTGCAAACTTGAAAATCAAACAACCCACATATTCTAATCAAAAGATTTACAAACTCAAAACAAAAGGCTGACCCCCTTTCTCTGTTTGACAAATGCAACCGAACGGTTATTTTTGCAAACGTGGCCCCTTCCAAATTCCACATGAATTCGAGGCCGAGGAGGATTATTTTATGACACTTTTACAAACTTGTCCATTCTTTTACGAAAATAACCTTTCGACAACTGAAAGATACTCTAAGGCTATTTCGGCAAGAACGGTTTAAGACGCGGCCGAAGCTGGGTCGGCTTATTTTGACCAAAAATCCGAACGGTATTCACCTAACTGCTGACTCTTTGTTTTTTTTTTTCAAATTACAATGAAAACGTGGAGTTGCAAACACGGCCCTTCAACGCCTCGGGGACGAAGATTTTTAAGGCTGTGCGGGTCAACTGGACCAAACTCCTAAACATGACCCAAAAGGTGGTTGTTTATGCAAAGTCAGCCTTCCGGCGTCCCTTTCGGGAACATTCGGCTATTTATGACAAAACAACATCACCTGACTTATTTATGACTCTTTTTATCGATTTTCAAATTAGAAAACTCAATACTGCAAACACGGCCTTTCAACGTCTCGGGGACGAAGATTTTTAAGGTTGTGTGGGTCAACTGGACCAAATCTTAAATATGACCCAAAAGTGGCTGTTTATGCAAAGTCAGCCTTCCGGCGTCCCTCTCGGGAACATTCGGCTATGTCTTGATAAAACAACGTCACCCGACTTCTTTATGACAAAATTAAAATTTGACATATTATTCTTTTATTATTATTTATTTGTTTTTGGCTTTTTAGCAAAAGGTGGGGTTGGACCCGATGAGGGTTGCCTACGTATCTCACATCCGGTGAGAATCAAACCCGCGTAGTTCGGGCAGGTCATGAATAAGTAAATGAACTAACACATTTTTTTTAATCGGAATTTGTGAATGAACCGCTTCAAAATAAGAAAGGAAGTATTTTTTGATTGATTTTCTTTTTGAAAGAAAGACTTGTAAGAATTCTTTTTCTTTTGATTTGAACTTTGAGAATTGCAAAAGTAAAAGGAAGATATTTTTTGTCTGAATTTTCATTTGTTTTCTCTTATTCTAAAGAAGAAAGAAAATATTTTTTTTTTTGGAATTTTACCTTTAATAAAAGAAATACTTCTAAAAATATATATATATCTTTTTTTTGAATTTTGAATTTTCTTTTCAATTTTTAAAGAAGAATCAAAATATTTTCGGATTTTTTTTTTTAAAACGAAAATATTTTTTTATTTTTATTTTTATATTTTTTTTTTAATTTTTAATTTTAAAAAAACAATTAAAAAGACTTTCTAAAGAAATCAATAATGGAAAATAAAGATATATATATATATATATATATATATATATATATATATATATATATATATATATATATCTATTTTTTGCAAGACATATCTTTTTGAAATTTTACTTTGAATTTTTTTGGTAAGACAAATATTCTTTGCAACAAATAAAGATATATATACATTTTGGAAGTAAAGAAAAATACTTTTTGGATTATATATATATATATATATATATTTTGGAACAAATAATAAAACCACGTTCAACGCACGACTCATTTTATTTTATTTTTATTTTTTGGCCTTTTCATAAACAAATAAAAAAACTATTTTAAACATAAGACTCTTTTTCATTTTCATTTTCATGACAAACTATTTTTCTATGTTTTTTTTTGAAAAAAAAAAAACAAACAGAACAACGATATTTTTTCTTTTATTTTCCCTTTGCTTTTAATAAAACAGACTAATAAGACATTTTTTCATTTTCTCAAAATTTCGGCAGAGTTTTGACAGTATTTGGGTATTGTTTTTTTTTCAAAAATAAACAATCAATTCCCTAACCGCTATTTCTTTTTTTCAATTTCACAATATTCATAGTATTCAAACACCGGTCAGTGAGACAAAATAAATGCACGGAAAACAAATAGGATGCATCAGGATGGTCTTTTCATATTAGGTTGCTAGTCCTAGACGGACTCAACCCCTATGTTGAGTCCCTTAAGTCAAATGCAACGTGATGCAAATAAGCGTTCCTACTAGGGATCCGACATGAAGTTACGTTATTCTATGTTCAAAAACCTGGGTCGGTGTTCTAGACAGTGCACCCGAGCGGACAACTCGAGTTGAGGAAGGAGCTCCTTTCCGGGAACCAAAAGGCCAGCCGGCTTAGAAACTTTCCGAGCCTCTTTTATTTAGGGTATGACACTAACAGAATAGGGAGTCTCAACCAGTGAGCACATCCCCGGAGGTAAGAAGAGAAAGGTTTCGGCACAATTTATATACAGTTCAGATAATATCAAAGCGGTAAAAGCAGCATTTAGCACATTAGGCTCAGAACATGTAATAATCAGATAATAAATAAAGCCAAATAATAACAATTATTCTAAGCTCGAATTCTTAACCCTGAACCAGTGGTTCTGGGTAAATATAAAATCCCCAGCAGAGTCGCCAGAGCTGTCACACCTCCTTTTTCCGCGCCCGCGGGGCGCAGGGGAGTTTTTTCCAATTAAAGGACAATCGAAACGGGATTGGTTTAATTATTTCAGAGTCGCCACTTGGGAGATTTAGGGTGTCCCAAGTCACCAATTTTAATCCCGAATCGAGGAAAAGAATGACTCCATATTACAGTCTGCGTACCAGAAATCCGGATAAGGAATTCTGTTAACCCGGGAGAAGGTGTTAGGCATTCCCGAGTTCCGTGGTTCTAGCACGGTCGCTCAACTGTTATATTCGGCTTGATTATCTGATTTTATACAAGTGTGAACTTATGTGCAAAATTTAACTTTTAACCGCTTTTATCATTTACTGTTTTTATCAAGAATTGCAACGTTGTGAAAATGTATCTCGAACCGCGTTACAATCAATGTACCCGTGGTCGTCGACACACTTTGACTCCGTTGAGATTTGGATTTGGGTCACATCAATGTGCACCCGAGTTTTAAGGAAATTAAATTATTAAAGGCGCGCCTAAAGCGACTAGCGTATTTATTTTGGGTAGGACCGTGGAATTTTACTAAACGGTCCATCCCGAAGTCTAAATAATTTTTAAAGCAAATATTTACTGAGGGCCCCGCAATTTGTATTTTATTTGGCGAGGCTCATCTCATTCTTCTTATTTTTTAAAAATGAATTTGCAACGTCATGGACACGCATCTCGAACCACGTCACAATCAATGTACCCGTGATTAGAAACACATTTCGACTCCGTTGAGAATTGGATTTGGGTCACATAAATGTGCACCCGAGTTTAAGAAGGTAAGATTTATTAAGGCGCGTCCTAAAGAGTCTAACGTATTGTTATTTTAGGAAGAGGCCGTGAAGGTTCATTAAACGGCCAAATCCAAAGTCTAGTCAATGGTTATGTATTTTATTGAGGGCCCCGGCGGTTTGTGATTTATTTGGCGAGGCTCGTCTCATTTTTATTTTAAAAGGATAAACCTATAGCGACTACATTTTTTATTAAGTTCGTCTCTAAAATAAAAGAAAAATCTCCTAATTATTTACATGCTGAAAAACGCAACTTATTAGTTATTAAGTTACGGCTTATGTGAACGGAAAATTGCGATCGCGTTTGTACAAGGAAAAACTGCTTTCATTTCACATTTTATTATTTGCTAGAACATGAGATAAATACACAATAATATCAAAGCCGATTAACTATTCTTCAAATAATTTAAACTAGCATTATTAGATGAAGAAATCATACATATGCAACCTCATTACTCATTAATTAATCGACTACATTTTTATACGAAGAGAGGAAAATTAATATTCAAACACAGATCCAAACAAAAGAATTCAACAGGAGCAGGAGCCTGATTAATATTTCATTTTTCGCTTCAAGCCAAGAGTGTACAAATGTGTACCTGGAAACAGCAGTACAAGAACAAAGAAGTAGGAGTCAGCAACAGTAATAACGCGGCAACAGTAGGTTCAGCAACACCGCAAAACCAGTAACAACCAGTAGAATGACCCAGTAACAGATTGAAAACTCAGCAGTGCAAAAGTACAATCGCAGTCAAAGCAGAAGAGAGAAAAGATACGAGATGCAGTAGTTTCTGACTTTTGAATAACACTCGAAGAAAAGCAAACAGAATTGTTCGAGTGAAAGTTCAAATTGTCTTTCTCTTTTACTATCACAAACTCTCTTAAGTATAAAAGTATGTCAACTCTCAAGTGTAAAAAATCTCTCAATAATCTCCACCCTTTTTCTCTCAATGTTCAAGTTCTAGTCTTTTTCAAAAACCTCCCCTTAATGTCAAGAATAGTCCTCTATATATAGCAAGACAAGTCTTCAATTCCCAACCCCAAAATTATTCTCCCAATGGCATGTTTTGTCCCACTACATAATGTTTTCTTTATTTTAAACTTTGTCCCCCATGCCTACATTAAATAAATACCACATTCCCAACCCATTACCATATGTCCCCCATGCCTATATTAAAAAAGTACAAGATTCCTCCCCATTATGTTTTGTCTTGTCCCCCATTACATTAAACAAGTACATCAAAAACCCCACCCCATTATATTTGTTCCCCATGCTTAACATAAAGAATCAAAATAATGTTTAATTACCAAACTACCCCTCCTGCCTTGTTGCAATTACAAATCTACCCCCGAATGCAATACAATTTACCAAATTACCCTTCTGCTCTAAACAATCAATTAATCATAACTCAACCAAAATATAGTCAAGATGACCAATTTCTCAACAATCTTCAACAACAATTTACATGAACATGATGAACAACACAAACTCCAAATTAATGGAAATAAATCAACCATATCGGGAACCAATCCTGGTTAATTTAGACCATTAATGGATGAACAAAGAGACAATAATACAAACAACAATATGCATGATTCAAATTAAACTAACAAATCAAAGACAAACATAAACTCATATTAAATCACTGGATTTAAACATGAACTTCAAACCAAGACGAACATGAATTTAATCTATCTTTAAGCAACAAACATGACGGATTCTAACGATTCAAACAACATTAATATTTTCTGGAAAATACATAACACATGAAACAAATTGAAGAAATAATTAATTAAATTTCAATTTGAATCTAACAAACATTAAAAAAACAAATATTCACTTAAACAACAATACAAACATGAAATAAACATGAAAAATAATTAATTAATCCTTCATTTGAAATCTGAAAAATTAATTTAACAAACAACACATGAACATGAACTAAAAATTAATTCAAACGATAAACAAAACAAACATTTGCCGATTTTAGATTCGAAAATATCAAAACAAAATATGGACAAATAAAACTCAAAAATCTACTAACCGGAGATGAACACCATACGTACGGACTGTTTCGTCAAACCTCGAATGGGAATAAATCTGTCCGGACTCAACAACGGACTTAACGACGAACAAACGACTTTAAGAACTTGACTGAAGCAAAAAGCCGAAGAAGATGAAACAGTGGCTCGGAGCGGAGGGGCTGTCTTGACGAGCGTCGACCAAAGCTCGAACGAACGACGATGGAGGCGAATAAGAAACGAACCAAGCGGCGCCGAAGCAGTAGAGGCAGTACAGCCCAGCAGCGACGCATCCCTTCAGCAGCGACCAAGCAGCTACGAACCAAGTAGCGACGAGCTGCTGTGTTGTTTGGATGGGAATATGAAGGCAGCGACAGCAGTAGCAGCTTGCGCGAGCTTGCAGCTGAAAGCAGAAGAAGCGAGGTGGAGGAGGGCAGTGTTGACGACGGGTTGGCCATGGCGATGCTCGAGCTTTGAAGAAGACGAAGTGAGGCAACTGTTCGTGCGTTCGGCTAGCCATGGAGTCAGCAGCGATGAGCTGCAGACATGGCATCCATGGGGTTTCAGAAGCAAGGGCAGTAGCGAGAGACAAAAGCAGTAGCGCGAGCTTGAAGCGGACGACGCAACAACAGTTGGGTTCGTTCGAAGAAGGTCGATTTATAGGTAGCAGCTGCGACAAGAAAACAGCAGCAGTACGGAGGAGCTGGAGCAGTTGTTGGCTTCGTCAATGGCGGATGTTCGCGATGGTGAGGTCGAGGAAGAAGAAGGCAGAAGCGTCTGGTTTAAGGGCAGCCATGGGAGGTCGTTTGGTGGTTCTTAGTTTTTGGAGAAGATGGAGCGTGGGGGCGGGTGAGTTTAGTTTAGGTTTTTAGGGTTTTTGTTTTGTTTTGTTTTGTTTTTTTTGTTTTGTGTTTTGACAAAATGAAGAGTGGGTCTTGGGTCAATGGGTTAATGGGGCGGACCGGGTCGACCCGTGTGAAGTGGACTGGGTCGTGGACAATTGTTTGGGCCTGGGGTTGAAAATTGAAGAAGTGGCCCAATCCGATTTTTATTTGTATTTTTGTTATCTTTTCTTCTTTTGTTTTCTAAAACTAAATCATAAGAATACTTAAATTATTATTAAAAACTAAATTAAGTTATAAAAGTGCAAATTAACTACCAATAACAATTAAAGCACAATTAAGTAATAATTAAGCATAGAATTGTATATTTGGACATTAAATGCTAAAAATGCAAAAGGTGCCTATTTTTGTAATTTTAATTTTTGTAAAACTAATTTAATTACTAACAATTATAGAATTAAATCCTACATGTAAAATATGACATATTTTTGTATTTTTTATTAATTTAACAGATAAGCAAACACAGACAAATACAAATAATAATCCAAAAATGTCACAAAAATACTCAAAATTGCACACCAAGGAAAATCATTTTATTTTGCATTTTTTTGAGAGTAATTCTCATGTAGGGCAAAAATCACGTGCTTACAGCCCCAGTTCTGATATTGCCTACAGGTTTGGGGTCTTACACTGTCTATTATGATCATTGAGGATTGGCCTCGCAGCAGTGTTGATGTAGGACGGTAAGGTGATTGCCTATGCGTCCAAACAATTAAAGGTACATGAGAAGAACTATCCGGTCCACGACCTTGAGTTAGCTTCCACTGTTCACGCCTTGAAGATTTGGCGCCATTATTTATACGGGGTTCCCTATGAGATTTATACTGACCATCGGAGCTTGCAGCACTTATTCAAGAAAAAGGATCTAAATTTGCGCTAGAGGAGGTGGTTAGTGTTGCTGAAGGACTATGATATCACTATTTTGTATCACCTGGGCAAGTCCAATGTGGTCGTCGACGCTTTAAGTCACCGGGCAGAGAGTTTGGGGAGTTTGGCTTATTTACCAGCATCATAGAGGCCTATGGAGATGGATGTTCAGGCATTAGCCAGCCAGTTTGTGAGATTGGATCTTTGAGAGCCCAGTCGGGTTCTAGCTTGCGTGGTTTCTCGGTCTTCCTTATTGATCGTATCAGGGAGCAGCAGTATGATGACCCTTATTTATTTGTCCTCAAGGACAATGTTCAGCACAGTGATGCCAGGGATGTGACTATTGGTGATGACAGTGTATTGAGGATGCAGGGTCGAATTTGTGTACCCAATGTTGATGGGCTTAGGGAGTTGATCTTGGAGGAGGCCCATAGTTTGTGGTATTCCATTCATCTGGGTGCCGTGAAGATGTATCAGGATTTGAGTCAGCACTACTGGTGGAGGCGGATAAAGAAAGATATAGTTAGATTTGTGGCTCAGTGCCTCAACTATTAGCATGTGAAGTATGAGCATCAAAGACAAGGTGGGTTGCTTCAGCAAATAGAGATTCTGGAGTGGAAGTGGGAACAGATCACCATGGACTTTGTAGTTGGGCTCCCACGCACATTGAGAAAGTTCGATGCTATTTGGGTGATTGTGGATCGGCTGGCCAAGTCTGCTCAATTTATTCCTGTGTGTACTACTTATTCCTCGGAGCGGTTGGCGGAGATCTATATCCGGCAGATTGTTCACCTGCATGGTATTTAGGTTTCCATCATTTCAGATAGAGGTACTCAGTTCACATCACGGTTCTGGAGAGTTGTTTAGCATGAGTTGGGTACTCGGGTGGAGTTGAGTATAGCATTTCACCCTCAGACGGACGAACAGTCCGAGCGCACTATTCAGATTCTTGAGGATATGCTTCGTGCGTGTGTGATTGAGTTTGGAGGGTCTTGGGATCAATTCTTGCCATTAGCAGAGTTTGCTTACAACAATAGCTATCAGATCAGCATTCAGATGGCACCGTATGAGGCTTTATATAGTAGGCGGTGTAGATCCACGGTGGGTTGGTTTGAGCCAGGTGAGGCTAGACTATTGGGCACAGACTTGGTTCAGGATACTTTAGAGAAGGTTAAGGTGATTCAGGATAGACTCTATACAGCCCAGTCCAAACAGAAGAGTTACGCGGACCGGAAGGTTCGTGATGTTTCCTATATGGTTGGAGAGCGGGTTCTGCTTCGAATTTCGCCTATGAAGGGCGTTATGAGATTTGGGAAGAACGGGAAGTTGAGTCCGAGGTTTATTGGTCCTTTTGAGATATTGAGGCATGTTGGGGAGGTTGCTTATAAGCTTTCCTTACCTCCCAGTTTGGCCGGAGTTTATCCGATATTTCGTGTTCCAATGCTTCGGAGGAATCACGGTGATCTGATGCACGTGCTAGATTTTAGTTCAGTCTAGTTGGACAAGGATCTATCCTATGTTGAGGAGCCAGTGGCAATATTGAAAGGCAGGTTAGAAAGCTGAGGTCAAAGAACATTGCATCAGTAAAGGTTCAGAGGCAGGGCCTGCCGATCAAGGAGGCAACCTGGGAGACCGAGCAGGATATGTGCAGCTGTTACCCTCATTTTTTCACTACTTTAGGTATGTCTTTGTGCTTGTTCGAGGACGAACGAATGTTTAAGTATAGGAGGATGTGACGACACAGCCGGTCATCTTAAGAATTTACGCCCCAATCCCTCATTAACTGCTTTCTCCAAGTTTATTTCTGCTATTTTGATTTGCCAGGATGTTCAGTTTTGAGTTTCAAAGCATTTTGGGATACTTAGTCCCTAATTGAAAGCTTAAGTGTTGGAAAATTGGCCGTAGTCAAAATAGTGAGAAGATGGCCTCGGAATGGAAACTCGATGGTTCTGTTAGCTCCCGTTGGGTGATTTTGGGCTTAGGGGCATGTTCGGATTGTGTTTTGGAGGTCCATAGCTAATTTAGGCTTGAAATACCGAAAGGTCAAATTTTGAAGTTTCCGGTTCGATAGTGAGATTTTGATACGAGGGTCGTAATGAAATTCCGGAAGTTGGAGTAGCTCCGTAGTGTTGAATGTGACGTGTGTGCAAAATTTCATGTCATTCGGACGAGGTTTGATAGACTTTTTGATTGAAAGCGTATTTTTAGAGTTTTTGGAACTCTTAGGCTTGAATCTGATGAAAAATAGGTGTTTTGATGTTGTTTTGAGCGTTCCAAAGGTTGGAACAAGTGTGAATGAAGTTTAAGGATTGGTTGGAATGTTTAGTTCAGGTCACAGGGGCCTCGGGGTGATTTCGGATGGTTAACGGAAAGATTTTTTTGGAGTTTGATGTTTGCAACTCCAACTATTATCTGTCATAACCGCACCTACAGTTTGGGCCCCGCAAGTGCGGTGCCGCAGAAGCGGCTCAGTGGTCTCAGAAGCGGAAATGAGGAAGGGGGCCAGGAACCGCAGAAGCGGCTTAATGAACCGCATCTGCGGAGGAAGGGGGCCAGGAACCGCAGAAGCGGCATAATGAACCGCATCTGCGTGACTGCAGATGCGGAATTTGAGGTTGCAGGTGCGAGATTGGGCTTTTAAGTGAGAACCACAGAAGCGATATCGCATATGCGATTATTTCACCGCAGATGCGGAAATAGCTGGACAGAAATATGAAATTTCGAGGGTTTAGTTTCAAAAGTTAGAAATTCGACTTGCAGTTCGGGAAAGGGCGATTTTGGGAGGAAATTGAAGAGGAGATCATTGGGTAACAATTCTTTAACCCTTTCTAGTTTTATAACATCAATCTATAGTTAGTTTCATCATTTAATTTCGGATTGGAGATGAAAATTGGGAAAAAATTGGAAGAAAGTTCTTAGACATTGAATTCGACTTTTGATTGGGAATTTAACCTTGGATTTGGATAATTTTGGTATGCATGAACTCGTGAGAGCGTGAGGATTCTGAAAATATAAATTTTACCCGATTTCGAGACGTGGGCCCGAGGGGCATTTTGGTCATTTTACCTAATTTCGCATATTAGATTAGAATTTCTTTGTAGAATCAGTTACTTGAAGTGTTATTTATATTATGCAATTGAATTGAATAAATTTGGGCCATTTGGAGTCCAGTACTAGTGACAAGAGCGTGGTTTCGGGTTAATTTTTGAGTCGGTTCAAGGTAAGCGGCTTGTCTAACCTTGTGTGGGGGACCTTCCCCTTAGGATTTGGTATATTTGGTAATTGAAATTCCTTGTACGTGAGGTGACGAGTGCATACTTGTGCTAATTGTTGGAAATCCGATTTTCTTTATGTAATTACTAGTATGTTTCCTTTCCTGTTTCTATTACTTGCACTATTAAGTCTATTGTTAGCTTAGGAAAGCATGTCTACATGACTTAATTGCTTTACTTGCTCAAACTGCCTTACCTGAATTCTGTGCAACATGCTAGGCTAGAATCACTTGTTGCCTTAATATGAAATTTTTCCATTTCTGTATATTTTCCTATTGCTGCTGTGTATTTATTTTGGGACTACGGATGTGGGATTGCGGTAGCTCCCCCTTGTCTGTTTATTTTGGGACTACGGATGTGGGATTCTGGTAGATCCCCTTGCACAGTTATATGGAACTACGGGAATGCACCTAGTAGATTCCCCCAGTACTAGGTATTTACATTTGGGACTACGGAACGGGATTCCGGTAGATCCCCGCGCACTATGAGTTGGACTACGGGACGGGATCCTAGGAGATCCATTGGATATGTACATATGGGACTATCAGACGGTATCCTGAGAGATCCCCGGTTGTTATTTTGGTGCTAAGTCACATTTCTTTTCGTGTTTTGCCTTGTCTCTATAATAGTTGTTGTTGCCCTTTTTATATCATGTGTTACTTTTACCGCTGTATTTATTTATACTCTTCTGTTCTACAATGTCAAACTTTATATTTTATTTAACCTCAGTAGGGCCCTGACCTGCCTCATCACTACTCGGTCGAGGTTAGGCTTGGCACTTATTGAGTACCGATGTGGTGTACTCATGCCCCTTCTGTGCATGTTTTTCATGTGCAGATCCAGGTACTGTGACTCAGTCCTATCACCTTTGAGGCTTGGCGACTGCTCCAACGACTTCGAGGTATATCTGCCGTGTCCGCAAACCGAGGAGTCTCTTTCAATTCTAGTTTTTAAACACTTTCCCTTCTGTATTTCTTTTCCTTGTTAGATATTCTAGAGTTAGAGTACTGTGTAGTGATCCTTAGCTTGTGATTTATGGGTTTCTGGGTCTTGGAGATATGTATTGGTTTCTGAGAGTTAAATATTGTGTAAGCCGAGCGGCACTTTTAAACACTGTCTTATTACTCTAATTCTGTTTTAAATTGTTTGCTTCCGCAAATTGGTTTATTTTTCGCAATTTAGGCTTACCTAGTCATAAGGACTAGGTGCCTCACGATGGTTCACGGAGGGAGAACCGGGGTCGTGACAATTAAAGTCTTCAGAAGAATGTAATAATTTCTTCCTATAGTCATTCCAAGTGGCTGGTAATTTTGCAAGTATAACAACCACTTGAAGATATTCAGAAACATCAACTTTAAAATCTTTGAGTCTAGATATCAAAACAAGCTACTCATTAACCTGTTCCATGATAGATTTCCATCTATCATTTGAAATTCAAAAAATTTCATTCTAAGGAATCAGTCTGTTCCTTGTTACACAATAGTATATTTCTGTTCCAAGGCTTTCCAGATTTCTTGTGTTGCTTTTAAACACCTCTTCCTTTCTTTCTTTTTCCAATTATGGACAAAACAGCCTCTTCTCAAATACTCCCATCAAACATTAACTAATCTAACAGTAGTCTTAGGGTCCAACACTTAAACAATGACGCTTTAAAATCAATTTTAATTTTGGAGTTGTTTATAGAGTTAGTTATACATGATTATTATTCGTTATCTTCAGGAACTTATACTTTTATTTTATAATTTAAATTTAATTTTTAAGTAAACTTTTACTCATTGAACAAGGTACATGCGCAAAGCAACTACACTAAGATTACTATGTAAAAAAGAGAGAGAAGGGAAAGTTAATACTTGGAGTGACAAGAAGCATGTTAAAATATATATCGCGAAGACATCCAAAAAGGATAAAGGGAAAAAGGAGGTTATCAAATAGTAACAAGTAAGATTATAATGAGAAAGAAAAATAACATATAACAATCTCATCACTACATATATATATAAGACAATGCATAACAGAATTTGGTGGAATAGATGTGATCCCCATCCTTAACAAGAGATATCGGGTTCAAGTCTTGAGAACGGAGAAATATCTAGTACGGGTGTTCCCATTGAATGGATCTCACGTGGTGCGAATCTGAATTAGCTGAAGTATAGCTAAGGATAGATTTCAATGAGAGACCTTAAGCCAAGTGCGGGAATTATTTTGTATTCAGTGAAACCAGCATGAGTGAAGAGCTTTTCCCACTCCTTGTTAGTTCTCTCTTTGGAAGCACAAAGAACCATCATCAACATATCCATATTACGTTGTGCTCGAACAAACTCATCAGTACTCTGCTTCTTTGTATCAGACTCCATCAATGTGTCAATGATTATCATTTTCCCTCCTTTCTTCCTATTTGGAATTGACTCTTTGCATTTCTTCAGTATCTTCACACAATCTTCTTCCCTCCAGTCGTGCAAAATGCACTGTTCAACAATGAATAATTAAGTTGAGCAAAAACAAAATTGCCCTCCTTTACCCTATTCAATTGTTATGTTGACAGTATCAATTTGTGCTACCTATCTGATTGGATACAGAGTTTCATAAAGAACTTCAGAAATCTAGTAGTCATACACATGCGATAACGTTTTTGTGGCTGTAAGTGCATAGGTCCAAATTTGGTAACCACGGTAACGGATAAGCAAGACATAGGACGGGATCGACCACGACATAACGACTGATGGTCGTTGTGATAAAGGCCGACGACCAGAAGCGGACAACTGAGATAAAGATAATAACTGTAGCTTAAACTTAGAAAGAGACAGGAAGAATATTCCTTTGGATATTCTTTATGTTGTACTTTTTAGGGTTTCTTTGGGGATATCCCTTATAAATAGGAGGAGATAGTGAACAATGGGGGATCTGCCTTTTTGACAACTGAGAAACACATTGTAAAGTTAAGAGAAGAATACACGAAAGAGTTGTCTTATTCACTTTATTCAAGCATATGTTATTCAACCTTCATCAATAAATCTCAAAGATTCCACATTCATATCAATTGCATACCTATTCACGTCATCAGAGAGAAGAGGCACACAATCACATAATCATTGGGTGACAGTTTCTTTACACTATAACATTGTCGTTTCTTGCATTTATTGCATATTTATGATATTACATATTTTGTCAATCTTAGTATATTGAACTCACTAATTAATGCTCTTAAACTCTTCTTACTATACAAGAGTTTCTTTCTATTTAATCTTGGATTTATTAAGCTCAACTGAGAATCACCCCATTAACCTGTTACTAATTACTTCAGTATTTATTTGCTCAAACAATTTGGCACTGTCTTTGGGGAAGTTTTAGTTGAAACTATAGTTCTTTCTAGATCATAAAAAAAAATTCCACGTTTTAAACAAACCAACGATGGAAGGAAAGGGAGATATGAGACTGAAGGCGATAGCAGACATCACTACCAACATTCTAAACACCATCAACGAAGATGGCAGGGGAGACGACGAGAATGTAACACTAAACGCTATGCCCAGGCGAAGTATTTCACCTCCCCCTTATGAAAGCGTGATGGTGTCACGCGAAAGGGGAGCCTCCATATCCACAGTTGAAGAAGCACCACCAGCAGTGAAGAAACTACTAGGAGAGTGGATGACAAACACTCTAAGCAATATACTCGACAAACCTGCCCAAAGGGAGAACGGCAACACCGCGCAAGCAGACATCGTAACGACTACTGACGAGCATCCCCTTCCTCAAACAGGTAACAGTCACCCCACTATGGATGTAGGTAACGATGCGCTCGCAGGAAACCTAAAGAAAATGGAAAACGAAAACAAGGTGCTTCGCGACCAGATAAAAGAACACCAAGAAAGGATCGACAAGATACTAGGTGCCCCAAAGTTACTACCAAAATGAGGCGTTGGTCGATTCATCGAACAACCGTACAATGAAGAAGCAGCTCCATACGCCATTACCAAAACCTTCAAAATGCCACCGTACCTAAAGATATACGATGGTACTACAGATCCAGAAGATCATATCGTCCACTACGCTACAGCGATGAAGGGCAACGATCTCTTGAAGGAGCAAGTACCATCGGTGCTAATGAAAAAGTTCGGCAAAACCCTAATAGGGGAAGCCCTAACCTAATATTCACAATTGTCGGCGCGGTCAATAGCACCGTTCAAGGAAATGGCCAACAATTTTGTCACCACCCATGCAGGGGTTAAGAAGGCGGAAGCCATGGTGAATGACATATTCGCCATTAGGCAATTGCCTGGCTAGGGACTCAGAGACTTCCTCTCCCGGTTTAACAGGGTAAGAATGAGCCTACCCAATGTATTAGAAGGGATGGCGGTAGCGGCTTTCTAGAATGGGTTGAGCAGGAACGGGTCAAGAGCAACCAGAAAACTATTAAGCAGGCTCATGAAATACCCTCCCACCATTTGGGAAGAAATACACAATGCCTATTGCGCCAAGGTGAGAGCCGATGAGGACGACCTTAACGGACCAATCTAACGGCTAACATAAATTCAAGCAGAATAGAGAAAGGATCGTCGTAACAACGGTCGAAGGGATCAGTTGGGCCCCCGTCTCAGCCGAGAAAGACATAAGCCCTACATCAGAATAGCCATCCCACCACCTTCTCGACATACGGAAGGGCCGCCCAGGCCGCACAAAGGGACTCGGTGAAACGAAAGAGGTATGCCTCCACTCTTATCTGCTCACAATTTTTGTGTTTCCTCCTTAAAAATAGTGTACGCACTGGAGAAGCTCGGCACGAAGGTGAAATGGCCACAAAAGATGAAGTCCGACCCAAATACTCGAAATTCGAACATCCTCTGTGAATTTCACCAGGAACGAGGTCACAAAACTGAGGATTGCATAGGTCTGCGACAAGAGGTAGTGAGAATGTTAAACTAAGGGCACCTGAAGGAACTGATGAGCAATCGCGGACGAGCCAAATTTGCCCGCGGATGCGAACCACACCGGGGACCTCCAAAGCCACCCTCTCCCGCTCGCACTATCCAAATGATCATCGGTGGAGGCGACAAAGCAACTATCAACCATGTGAAGTTAACCACTATGCATCAGTTGAAATGGTCGATCACCCACGCACAATACGACGATTTCGGAGACAGTATCATCTTCGATAAGTTGGACACCGATGATTTGACTTTCTCTCATTTAGATGCTCTTGTTATTACTTTACGTATTTTAGACACTGATGTAAGAAGAATAATGGTAGACGATGGAAGTGGTGCATGTATTATCCACCCTCGAGTCCTCGCACAAATGAGACTCGAGGACAAGATAATACCGCGTTGCATAATACTAACAGGTTTTAAGAATATAGTTGAGCGAACCTCCGAGGAGATAACGCTACCCGTTCTAGCTGGGGGTGTCACCTTGGAAACAACATTCCATGTCATGAACCAAGACACAGCTTATAACTCCATCATAGGGCGGCCATGGATACACGCCATGAGGGTCATCCCGTTGATCCTCTACCAAGTAATCAAGTTCCCTACTCCATGGGGAATATTTAGTATTCGAGGCGAACAACGCACCGCCCAAGGATGCTATCATATCGCCTAGGATTGCACGTACACCCAACAGATGTAGGGAGCGGATGCAGAGGCATAGCAACTACCACAGTCGGGAACCAGACTCGACATACAAACAGACGTCATCAGGGATCCCGTTGTTGTTGAAGCAGCTGGATCAACAGTAGAAGATATCGATCCCATCCAACTGAACAACAGTGATAGCAACAAAAAGGCTTACATCGGGCATAAACTCTCAGAACTAGGTAAATTTTACAAGTTTTTAATTGACAACGCTGATCTATTTGCTTTCTCCCATGCAGATATGTCGGGCATCCCAAAAGACGTGGCCACACATAAGCTGAACATCGACCCACTTCTCCACCAGTAAAGGAAATTCAATAGTGCAATCAACGAGGTCGTAAGTGATTAAGTGGAGAAACTCCTTGCCAACGGTTCCATCCGAGAATCAAAATACCCCCAACGGGTCGCTAACGTGGTCATGGTAAAAAAGAAAAACGGAAAATGGCGGATGTGCATAGATTTCACAGACCTAAACAAGCAGTGCCCAAAAGACTCTTTCCCATTACCGCACATCGGCCAGCTCACATGGAACAGCAGGACATGAGTTTCTAAGCTTCTTGGACGCCTACTCGGGTTGCAACCAAATCCTCATGGAGGAAGAAGACTAAGAGAAAACTACTTCATCACTCATCAGGGAACGTACTACTACAAATGACCAAATGCATGCCTACTTGGGTTACAACCAATTCCCATGCATTGCATTCATTTATACATATACATTAACCCATGACCAGATGGCATTATATATATATATATATATATATATATATATATATGTATGTATATGGGATATGGGAAAATGTTACAGCGTTATATACGCACCACCACCTGATCAACTGGTATACGTTGATGATTTTGCCCACAGTGGCCGAGATGATATGATAGGATGCCCTTAGAGGCCTGTTGATCTTATGAACATGTACCTATGCACGATATGACATTCATATGCTTATGCATGACACTACAATTATTTCATGATTTACAGAATTATCCAGACTTATAGGTTGAGTCATTCACTCGATATTTCTTCCATGCCTGTTACGTACTTATTTATGTGTCTTACATACTCGGTACATTATTCGTACTAACATCCCTTTTGCCTAGGGATGCTGCATTTCATGCCCGCAGGTCCCGATACACAAGTCGAGAGCCCTCCAAGTAGGCTATCAGCTCAGCGGAAGATGTTGGTACGCTCAATTTGTTTCGGAGTTGCTTGATTGGTTAGTATGATTTAGACGTGTATTGTTTTGTATGGTGTGACTCTGTCCCGAACCCTTTATGAAAATTATGTATTCTTAGAGGCTTCTAGACAGATGTCATGTACGTAAAAGATTGTATGACCTTTTCGGCCCATGTTTAGTACCCATACTTCATATGTATAAGTTTGTATTCCCTCATGCTTTACTCCGGTCCATTTACCTATGATAGAATGATATGAAAGATACGTTACGTTGGTACTCGGTTGAGTAAGGTACCGGGTGCCCGTCGTGGACCATCAGTTTGGGTCGTGACAAAAGTGGTATCAAAGTAGTTTTATCTTAGGGAGTCTATAAGTCGTATCTAGTAGAGTCTTGTTTATGGGTGTGTCATGTACCACACTTATAAATAAGAGGCTACAGGGCATTTAGGATTGTCACTCTTTCTTCCTACTCTAGATCGTGTGGTAGAGCTTAGTTGTAAGAACTCAACTTCCTAAACTCTATCTTACTTATAGTACAACGATATCTACATCTAGAAAGACGGTTGGTAAGCGATATAGCTGTGGAAGAGTTGAGTTAGAGGAACTCAATTTTTGCATCATGCTTATGATGGATGAATATGAGGTATTCAGCAAATCATGTGTATACTAATGTGTAAGCTTCTTGATAAGGATCCCTAAGGCAAGAATGTCTATCCACTTTTATAATTAAAAAAAGGGAAATAGAGAATCAGAAGGTAGACATAAGCTCCAGCAAGTAACAGAAGCAAGGTGAAAAAAAGGGTACGAGGTACCAAGTTAATGAAGATTATCGGTATTTTCAACTCAAGCAAAGAGATATAAGCATTTTGAGTTACCTTCAATAGTAATAGAGGTATGTACAATTAGTCACACCCATTCCAGATATTCCCTATGGGGGTTAACAGAAGTAGTATAAGAAGAGGGCGGGATATCAAGATCCGGCTGGGGTTAGAGTAACCCAAAATAATGGATAAATTGTTTGCGTCAGTTGACATTTCCGAAGGATATTGCAAATTTGCTAATAGATCTCTTTATGAGACAACCATATGGTGCACTCTAAAATAGTACAGGTAGATATGAGTAATATAAAGATAGGTACTAGAAGCCTTGAAGGAATAAATATTACCTTAGTATGGCTCCTGTCCCTAGTAGAACGAGAATTCTTGGAAACTCGAAGAGCCAATGGATGAAGTAAGGGGAGCTAAAGCAAAAGAATGTCATGTTGAAGTTTTTAAAAGAAAGTGATAGGTAGAAATATTAGCAGGGAAATAAGAAGAGAGATGAGGAAGCATTATGAATAAGGTGTGATACATGGATGACAATGGTAGGAAAGAATAAAATGACAGTATTACAGAGTCTATAGTCAGGTGAAGGAAGGGACGAGGGGTGATAGGCCTTGAGACAACAAAAGAGTATAGGCCATAAAGTCGTATCCTTATTTCGAGAAATAATTTTGTGACTCCAGCGTGACTACCAGAAGGAAAAGTTAGATCCCAGAGTAATAAAATCAGTATGGAGTGGTGAACAATACAAACAAAAAATGAATTAGGGACTGAGTGATTTGATAATAATCAGCATCATGAGAATTTCAAATTTCGTTCCAGCGATAATACAATAGACAACAGAAGAATATCCATGATGAATTTAGAGAATGGTCATTTAGGAAAATGCTTCCCTAAAGCAAGCAATGTGAGCAAAGTTAAGCTTAAGGGACTATATGTGCCACTTACACTAAGTGCCACCATTGCGAGTGAGGAATTTTGTTATCCTTGGTACATAAGGATTAATGCAAGGCAAGTAAGGTCATTGATAATGCGAAAGGACGCCAAAGATGGAGAGGAAAAACATCTATAATCAGGTCGCCGTAGCTCCAAGTCTTAGTACTCCCCTAAAGGGGGGAATATGAAATGATAAAGGAAGAATGCGATAAAAATGATAAAGGGAGGATATTGCACTTATCCAAATGTTACAAATATGCTATGATTCTAGAATGTTATGTAAGCACGAAAAAAAGAAGAAGTAAGGGTTCCTGCCCGGGATGTTATCAATAGATAAGGAGCCAGTACGTGAAGTAAGTTAAGACAAGGAAATAACCCAAGAAAGATTACGCAGAAAATGGATATGAGAATGGGCCGACGAGTAATTAATAGTTGATTCAGAAAGAGCCCAGTCATGACTAGACAAGAGGTTACAGACAAATCAGCAAATCATGCAAGATAAATATAGTAAACCCCAACATGGAGAATTCAGCCTCGCAGTAATATCATTATAATATTGGAGATATATTCAAATAAGAGTCGGGGTAGTTAAAGGTACCGTATGAGTGTTACAGAAATAAAAGAGAGTGCCACTAGGAAAAAAGTCAAAATATCAATTCAGAAGCAACCCTACAAGCACAAGGGCGTGGAGGTAAGTACTATGGATTAGTATAGGTAAGGAAGGACATCAGAAGGTCCGTAGAGTATACAATGTAATAGGCTCACAATTTTACAAGAGTCAGAGGGTCTTCCCTAAGTACTACGAGAAAGACTAGCTGAGGAAACAAGGAAGAAGGCTTCAACCTAAGCACAACGACCTAAAGAGGAAATGGTCGTGTGACAACAGTCTCCAAACAATATTATATGCACTCCCTAAGAAAGTGGCACCTACTGTGGCTAATGAATAGGGAGTAAAATCAGTAGTAATATTCAAGATCATATGAGTTGTATGGAATTTCTATATGTGTGGGCACTAGGATAAGTTAAGTATGGACGCAACAAGGGGTAGAAGGACCAAGAAAAGTAATAGCTTACGTTTAAAGAAAGCTAAGATGGAATGAAAGGAATTATTTGATCAATAATCCAGAGTTGGTTACGTTATGAACTCACTTAAGGGTTCGGAGTTTTACACATATAGCATATACAGCCGTAGAAGATTCTGGTATACGTTAAAAGAAACTGAGCCCAGGTCATAGACGAAGGATTGAATTGTTAAAGGATATTATCATGAATATCTCTCAGCACCTATGAAAGGATAAAGTAATAATTAATACCGAGAGCCGTAGATCGGAAGATAGCTTAAGCCTACATAAAGGCTGATCAGAAAGAAGAGGAAACTAAAGAGTTACATCGACTAAGCAAAACAGGAGGGACCAAGAGAATTATAGACCTCGGGATCACTCTTAAGTAGCAGAGGTATAAGAGAGATAGTACAGTAGCCATATTTATAACGGCTCTATGATGAAGCCAACTGAAGAGTACCAGCTTCATAAGAAGTCAGTATGAAGCTCCCAGCAGATTGTGTATGCACTAAAGGTGCAAGTATTATAATAGAGCTTCAGGTTGTGGAGATAAATTATTCCTATATGGAAGGGAGGTTATGAAAGAGATAGAAGAAAGTGAGGCAATATTTTAAGGTAAGTATGAAAAAGGTGAACAACATACAAGATACTCAAATACAGAAGGTTATGAATAGTCTATACTGCATAAAAGAGGCTAGAAGCGCGGGGATTCAGTATCTAGGAATGATAGTGGTGTCGCCCGTGGCATACCTTCCAGCCTATGGTTTCTAAGTACCGAAATGTCTAATTAGAGAGTGAAAGAAGAGTTAGATACGATGTGATGTCTCAATGTTCTATAAAAACATAAGGAAATCGGTCGCAAGCTAAAGTATGATATAACGACAAGGTTTTAGAAAGACAGGAGTAAGGATAAGAGAATGGCAAGTGAGGAAATGACGAAAATGGATAAGTCCTCGAGATTAAGCCCGTGAAAACAAGGGAGTTGATGGTTCCTCTAAGTTATAGAAAGCTCAGTATAATCTGAATGAACTCAAAGGAGTCTAAGACTAGTAGCATTTAGAAGAAATGGAACACTGACCTGGGAATAAAATGAAAGTGTAATTGTGACAGATAAAGGATGACGTTTGGGCCTTCGTTTGAATAATGATTTGGAAAAAAAAAGAAGGAGAAAAGATTTTGCGGACGGCACGAGATTAGGATACCCCCCCCCCATAAGGTAAATCACATTGAGACACTATGAAATACGATTATGGAAATCACTTCAAATATTCCTCAATGCAACGTAAGCCCTAGCGGCAATATATTACGTAAGAATCAAGTCTTCAAGTGGAGGATTGTAGATCAACATTGAGGTGAATCAACAATGGATAGATACAAGTTACAAAGTATGACATGAGATTAGTCCATTATTCTTAAGACAGACGGTAATGAAGGAGCATTAAAGGATTGAGATTTATACCTAAAGGATAAGCAACAAATGTAACTGGGAGTTTGGTAAGCATACCTCAGTAACGATAAATTGAAGTAAGAATTATGGTATAGTATGATCTACGTAGATGCAGTAAAGTCATACAAATGGATAACTAGGTTTATGAAATAAGATATAGCCATATTCGCAAGCTCTACAAAGTGCCGAGCGAAGAATTTCAGTACACCTATAAATGCCCAGAGAGGCATCCTATTAAGCCTTGTATATGTTTACAAAGTAAGGCCTAGAGATTTACTAAAAGCTAAGAAGAAAAAGGAGAGAAGAGTTGCATAGGCACACTTACAAGGTCAGTCTCGTAGAGGATACATGATAGAAGGTAGCAACAGTTACGAGATTGGAAAGAATTCGATCATAAGTCATGGCGTGAGAAAGAGGCCTAAATGGAAAGGAGAGTATTAAGGTATGCACAATAGCTATAAGTTATGAAAATGATAAAAGCATAAGTCAACATTCGAGGACGAATGTTCCAAAGGGGGGAATGATGTTACGTCCCGCAATATTACGTTGATATTACGTCCCGCGGTATTATATTACGATGACGTTACGTCCTGCAATATTATATTCCGATGATGTTACATCCTACATTATTATATTACGATGATGTTACGCCTTGCAGTATTGCATTACGATGATGTTACGCTTCATAGTATTATATTACGATGATGTTGCACCCTATAGTATTGTATGTTGAATTTGTCGTAAGGTAATTGACATCAGTCCAAGGAAAAGATTATTTGGAGATTATAAATATTATGCTATTTCAAACAAGTAATAAGTAAATTCGTGAAGGTGAGAGGAGAAGCAAGTCAAAGAAAATAAATTTTCGTCCAAGTTTGGCATGTTGGGATAAAATACAGCCCGGGCTAAAATACCCGATATTTATGGACTAGTACCATACAAGGTACCATATGACCATGATAGTAGGATGTATAGTAATTTGAGGCAATTCTTAATTATGCGGGTAATTGGTTAATTACCGGATAACGGGTATTACCTAATTAAATTAATTAAAATTTTGGATAAATATTAAGGTGAGAACGTGGCAGCAAACCCCTTATTAATAAAATGACTCTTAGTCAATTATTAGTAGGTGGCATCCTAATTCTTTAATCAAAAGACACCTCAACTTTAAACTTTCAAAAACAACATTCAATAACGTTACTATTCTGATAACTCATTCTCAAAAGACATTTTCAATCAAATGCAAACTCTTCCCTACAATTTTCAATACCAAGGCTTTGTAATAAGAAGAGAGAAAAGCTAGCAATCCTCCTTGCAACAAAACGATTCCAACAAGATTTAGCAACATAAAATTTTGCGATTCTAACGGAGTACGGTGCAACCTTTTCGAAGAATATCATATTAAATTTTTTCTACTCCAGGTATGTTAAGGCTATCACGTCTTTCTTTTGGAATGATCTATACGACACAAATGAAATGAGCAAATGCGCAATTTCCATGACTCTATTCATAGAAATGCTAGAGATGTTTATGTTCTTGATTCTCCATGTGTCATATTATTCTATCATCTATTCATGGGTCTCAGAAAAATACATAAGTTGAAAAAGTTTACTTCATGATATTATTCAAAGACACAATGGTCTTATGACACTCCGAAAAGATTTTATTGACTTACTTTCCCATGCATTGCATTCATTTATACATGTACATTGACCCATGACCATATGGCATTATATACGCGTATATATGTATATATATATATATATATGTATATGGGATATGGGAAAAGGTGACGGCATTATATACGCACCACCACCTGATCAGTTGGTATACGTTGATGATTTTGCCCACAGTGACCGAAATGATATGATGGGATGCCCTCAGAGGCCTGTTGATGAACATATACCGATGCAAGACATGATATTCATATGCATATGCATGACACTACAATTATTTCATGATTTACACAGTTATCCAGACTTACAGGTTGAGTCATTTACTCTATATTTCTTCCATGTCTGTTATGCACTTATTTATGTACCTTACATACTCGGTACATTATTCGTATTGACGTCCGTTTTGCCTGGGGATGTTGCGTTTCATACCCGTAGGTCCCGATAGACAAGTTGAGAGCCCTCTAAGTAGGCTATCAGCTCAGCAAAAAATGTTGGTGCGATCCATTTGTTTCGGAGTTTCTTGATTGGTTAGTATAATTTAGACGTGTATTGTTTGGTATGGCAGGATTCTGTCCCGACCTTTATCAAAATTATGTATTGGTATTGCGGGATTCTGTCCGACCTTTATGAAAATTATGTATTCTTAGAGGCTTGTAGATAGATGTCATGTACGTAAAAGATTGTATGGCCTTGTCAGCCCATATTCAGTACCCGAGTGGCTATTTTGGTCTTATAGGCCCGTACTTCATATGTATAAGCTTGTATTCTCTCATGCTTTACTCCGGTCCATTTACCTATGATAGAATGATATGAAAGATACATTACGTTGGTACTCAGTTGATTATGGTACCGGGTACCTGTCGCGGCCCATCGGTTTAGGTCGTGACAGCCACTCTGTCAAGATTTATCTCACGGTCATCCGACTGATGCCACAAATTCTTCAACGTGCTGAAAAAAGACAATGGGCTCCAATGGAACTCAGAATACATCAATGCCTTGAAAGAACTAAAAGTATACCTATCCTCGCCCCCACTACTTGCCAAAGCATAGCCCGGCGAGCACCTTCTAGTATATTTGGCAGTCTCAGAAATCGCGGTAAGTGCGGTGCTGGTCTGCGAGAATAAAGGTACGCAATCCCCAATTTATTATATTAATAAAACCCTGGTTGACACCGAAACGAGGTACACCCACCTTAAAAAATTGGCTTTAGCATTGGTTATAGCTTCACGAAATCTTAGACCCTATTTTCAGTGCCACCCCATATCAATAGTGACGACTTTCCCCCTTCGGAGCATCCTACATAAACCCAAATTGTCGGGAAGATTGGCCAAGTGGGACATAGAACTAAGCGGGCATGACATTACTTATCAACCGCGAACGGCGATAAAATCACAGGTACTCGCCGACTTCAACGCCGATTTCAGTACCAAAATAATGCCCGAGGTCAAGCAGGAAGCTTCTCGTGCTTCCTCTAGGCAACCCGATCTTTGGGTCCTTTACACCGATGGCATATCCAATGTGTCAGGGTCTGGACTAGGACTCGTACTCGAGGTCCCAATAGGGGAAGTTATTCGTCAATACATGCGGTGCCCCGATATGACTAACAATGAGGCCGAGTATGTGGCCGTAATTGTAGGGTTAAAGCTAGCTCCCAAATATGGAGCGCGACGAGTCGTCTTGAGATGCAACTCACAACTCGTCGTCAACCAAGTTACAGGGACTTTCCAAATCAAAGAGCAAAGGCTACAAAAGTATCAGGCAAAAATTCAAAAACTACTGCCGGAATTTGATGAATGTCGATTCAACCAGATACCCCGAGCTCAAAATATCGAGGTGGACGGCCTCGCCAAACTAGAAGCAGCCACCAAAAATATCACTAAAGAAAACATGGTCACCCTCCTCCACTTGTCAACAGACCAACTCGAGGTACATTCCATAAATCTGACTTGGGATTGGCGCAACCGCATCATGACATATTTGTAGGAGAGAACACTCCCACAAGACAAAAAGGAAGCCAAAAAGCTTCTAATGCAGGCATCCAGGTACAGCCTCATAAATCATGACCTTTACAAGAGAACGGTCGGTGGCCTCTTGGCAAAATGCCTAAGGCCAAATCAAACAAGGCGCATTCTCGAAGAAGTACACGAGGGTCATTATGGTGTCCATACAAGCAACCGAGCCCTCGTCAATGCCGTATTCGGGCAAGGTATTACTGGCCCACTATGAGAAAGGAAGTCACAGACTACGTCAAGAGATGCGAGCAGTGCCAAAAGTATGCGCCTATGATATACCAAGCGGGCGAACTCCTTCACCCAGTCACTTTACTATGGCCATTCATCAAATGGGAAATGGACATCGTTGGACCCCTCCTAGTGAGGTGAGGTAAGACACGTTTCCTTTTAGTTTTAACTGACTACTTTTCCAAATGGGTGGAAGTAGGTGCGTTCACCCAAATACGCGAATAGAAAGTCATCACATTCATATGGATAAACATCATATTCCACTTTGGCATCTCCAAAGAAATCAGCTGTGATAATGGACCTCAGTTCACCAAGAAAAAGAGGAGTTCTTCGAAAAATGGCACATCAAGCGAGTACTCTCCACGCCATATCATCCCGCTGACAACGGTCAAGATGAATCCTCCAACAAAAAAATATTGAATATCTTAAAGAAAAAGCTTGAAGATGTTAAAGGGCTATGGCCGAAATTGCGATCGGAGGTATTATGGGCCTACCATACCATGCCAAAAACAAGCACAAGCAAAACGCCATATTCATTAGTCTACGGGGTTGACGCCATGATACCTGTTGAGGTCGGAGAGACTAGCCTGAGATACTCTAATGAAAGCAGACCACACAATGACGATAACAGAAAACAAGATCTCCACGAGGCAGAAGAATGAAGAGACATGGCTTATGTAAGGATGATAGCCCAAAAACAACAAGCGGAAAGGTACTACAACAAGAAGGCCAAAATACGACCACTCAAAGCCGGAGACTATGTTCTCAAGGCCAAAACACAAGCAACCAAAGACCCAAAAGAAGGCAAACTGGGAACCAATTGGGACGGGTCGTACAAAATCACAACGGCAGCAAGCAAAGGAGCATTCCAACTAGAAACAGTGGAAGGAAAACCACTACAAAACAACTGGAATGTTGCCCACCTCAAACACTTCAACTTCTGAAAAATGACGCCTCTCAAGTTGTACTCCTTTTTCCCTCACCTAGGTTTTGTCCCAATTGGGTTTTCTCGGGGAGGTTTTTAACGAGGCGACAAGGGGGATGTCTCAAAGTTCGAAGTATAATTCATCGCCCCGCCTGCCGATAACCTCTCCAGGTCGAACGATGAGGAACTAGATACATGGAAACTTCTCCAATATATGTATGAAATAGACATGTATAGTACTCTAGTAAATGAAATAAAACAACATTTTTTACTCCAAGATATTCTCCAACGAAGTGAAACAAAGCAATATTTTACTCTCCATCATTTTCTTTTGCATCTAACATTCGATCTCGCTCGAATTACAACGGGTTAACATTTTGACCTTAACTCAAAATAACACCCATACGGCCAAAGGCCATCGCAAAAAGAAAACATTCAACCTCGCTCGAATTACAACGGGTTAACATTTTGACCTTAACTCGAAATAACACCCCTACGGCCAAAGGCCATCGCCAAAAGAAAACATTCGACCTCGCTCGAATTACAACAGGTTAACATTTCGACCCTAACTCGAAATAACACCCCTACGGCCAAAGGCCATCACCAAAAGAAAACATTTGACCTCGTTCGAATTGAAACGGGTTAACATTTCAACCTTAAACTCGAAATAACACCCCTACGGCCAAAGTCCATCGCCAAAAGAAGACACTCGACCTCGCTCAAATCAGTTAACATTCGACCTCACTCAAACCACTTAACATTTGACCTTGCCCGAATTACCAATATCTAGAATCGACTATACCAAAACGTTATACACAAGCGGCGGAAAAGTTGGCGACCCCCTCACAACAAATAAATAACAATTTGGAAGTGCATAACAAAAAGGTAATCATTCCATTACAACTGTTGTATTACAAAAACTTATTACAAAGGGCTCGAAGACACCCTCACAAAAACAACAAAGCAAAACAAAATAAATACAACAACCCTACGTCGCGTCATCCCCCATAGCGTACTCCGCATTATACCAAGAATCGGAGGCAAGCCTGTCTGCATCATCATCATCGACATCATCCCCGTAGGCATATCGGGATCATAATCATAGGCTTCACAGGTTGTACGTGCTTTAACACGAACACCCTCGAGTTCTGCCTTGGAATCCTTCTCATTAGCCTGCAGGGACTTGTACACATCAAGTTGAGCCTCGGCATGGACCCACATCTCATACAACTCTCGCGGTATGATGAGATCAACTGAGGTATGAGACATGGAGGGTTGCGACTGCCGTCGCACCTCCTCCGCCTTCAAAGCAACAACTTGTTCGTTCAATATGGACAACTCCGCCTCCGAATCTTGGATTCGTTCCTCCAACATCGCTACCTTGAGCACAGACGTCTCCGTCTCATTGTCCCGCTCAGACCTACAAACACGAAGGGCATCTTCCAGAGCCGTTACCTTAGAAACGGCACTCACCCTGCCCTTTTTAGCACGAGCTAATCCATCCGCCTTAACGCTCAGTTCGCCCCTTAGATCGGCAGCCTCCACCTCCCTTCGTCCAAGCTCAGTAGTCAAGGCGGCCACCCACGCCTGAAGGTCAGCGTTCTCGGCTATCACCCCTTGGCTCACCTCAAACTCATCCTCCTTGGCCTTAAGAGTCGCCTGAAGTTCACAACAGCGGCTAACGGCCTTCATCAACTCTTTATCCCGCTCTTTCATCTCTTCAACCTTTTGCACCAACTCTTCCTCTTTCTGCTTATGCCCGTCACGAAATAGCTAAAAATTGCTTTCTTAAGTGAAGACATCGGCCAATGCACGATGCTTGGTGCGGTACACTTTGTACTTAGAGGACACTTTCCCAAAAATGGTCGTCCTTCGCCTATCCCTCCGATTGCGCTCAATCCATGATGAGAATCTGACATGCAGAGGAAAGAATGTCAGATTAAGTAGATTACGCATGCAAAACAAATCCAAAAACAAACAGAAGAGAGAAAACACTTACCCGCAAAGCCATACCAGAAATACTTCGCGATAGCTCCGCGTCACTCATCGCCTGAAGTGCCATGCTCTCAGAAGAAGCGCACGAAGGGGCAAATGCCGACGTTGCTTGCTCGGAGTTCGCCAAAAGGTCGTAAACCACGGGAATGACTACGTGTCGGTTACGACCCTCCGTCCTTACTTCTATGCGGGTATGTCACTCCAAGAAAGCTTGATGTTCGGGGTCGATGTCCGAGCCTGAACCATCATCCTCCGCATGCCCCGCTCTATCTCCTCCGGAAGCAGACGATGCACTGCCTTCAGCAGATCGTACAGGTCCCCCGCCTTGACATATCTTTTCGACCCTAGGGTACCTCCCCGCCAAAATAGCATCAGCCATAAAAACGGCCCCTGTGCCTGACCTAGGCGAAGATGCCACTATCGAAGTAACTATTTTTCTCTTTTCAAGATCGGTGGCGATGGCCTTCCCAAGCTCCACCCTCCTCCTCTTTCTCGACGGTGATTCATCCCCATTGGAAGACTCATCTATGAGGTGGTAGGTAGGCCGGGAAGAGATCTCGTCCTGTATAGCGATGTCCCAAGGAGGGTCCCTTGTTGGTACAGTTTGAGTACAACCTTCGCGGACGGACTCAACCAAAGTAAATTGCATCCCCGCCGATGCAATGGCCTGGAGAAATGCCAGGACTAGAGCCTTCTTTTTGGAAATCCGTCGGCCTGTCACCATAAAGAGGTCATATCAATAAATGACAGCAAACAATCAAAGGTTGGAGTAAAAGAAATACTCACCAGATGGAACCTTCAGTCCAAAGCGTTTGAGGAAAGCGGCCCAATCTCGAATCCCCACCATGTGAGATAGCACGCGAGCTACCCAATCCTCAATACCGATGACGGGAAAGGGTGCACGTCTCTCAGCTATATAGAAAAGTCACAGGTGAATAAAAATTAGAGAGAACGAAAGTAGATAACAAGCGTACATCACCGACACCTACGGTTATGATTCCACTGCTCTGGAAGTCCAGCGGGTTTCGACACCAAGTGTTCTGTTTTGATGAAAAAATATTGTCCCAAAACTTTCGGCTCGTCCTGTCATCCGTTCCAACCACGATGTCGCAAATATATTATGGTACCCCTATGAAAGCTCGGGGAAAATAAATGTAAAAGGTGGTGAATGCCAACCTCACACCTAGCCAACTCTGCATACCTCGTCAGCACCAGAAAGATTTTATACAAGTACAGAGATAGTTGTGCCGGGCAGACTTCGTAAAACTGACAGAACTCCTCCGCCAGCGGAAGAAGAGGGAGGGTATGACCAATCACGAAAGGATACACATAAAAAGCACAATATACCGGTCTGTGGACCTCCACGATGTCCCTACCTACCGGAACCATCTCGATATGAGGAGAAACATTGTACGTGGACCGGAGTTCGTTTATCTGAGATGGCCTGATTTCAAAGATCACCAGCGCGAGATAAGGAGCAGGTTCCTTGTGGAAATTGTTCCTGGACATAGGGTTGCTGGGGAGTATCTCTTCTACTGTTAGGGACACTATCACCCTCCTCAGTCGCAATATCTCCAAAAGGAGGGGCCACTTACAATGGAGTGGCATCGGAAACTTAATCGTGTGCATGGAAGGTTCGGGGAATCTTGGTAATAGAGGGTGTGCTAGTAAACCTAAAATGAGGAACTATGAGTGAACGGGAAGACGGGAAGCAGAACTACATAAACAGAGCTAAAGAATTGAGAAAGATGATCAAAGGAGGATAATGTATACACAAGGAAGGAAATGGCGAAAAATTTCTGAAAAAATGAAACCTTCACCTATTTATAGGGCTAGATGGCGCGAGAATCGAAGCAGAAGACTGCCAATGGCGCTAAAACTAAAGCGACAAGCATTCAGACGCTGTCTCGAGAAGATGCATAATGATAACGCGTGTGGGAGTGACGTCACATCTTAATAACCACATTAATCAGGGTTCCGCATGACGTGTCGCTCTCTCGATCTTGGTCAACCCTGCGTAATTTAAAAGCCAAATTCTCCCACAATAGAAACGAATGATGTTCGCTTATCAAGGACGTGCAGGGCTACGACCTCAACAAGTGGACGGACTAACTATATAGGTCCAAATTTGGTAACCACGGTAACGGATAAGCAAGACATAGTATGGGGTCGACCACGACACAACAACTGACGGTTGTTGTGATAAAGTCCGACGACCAGAAGCGGGCAGCTGAGATAAAGATAATACGGTAGCTTAAACTTAAAAAGAGATAGGAAGAATATTTCTTTGGATATTCTTTATGTCGTACTTTTTAGGGTTTTTTGGGGGGATGTTCCTTATAAATAGGAGGAGATAGTGAACAATGGGGGAATCTGCCTTTTTGAGAACTGAGAAACACATTGCAAAGTTAAGAGAAGAATATACGAAAGAGTTGTCTTATTCACTTTATTCAAGCATATGTTATTCAACCTTCATCGATAAATCTCAAAGATTCCACATTCATATCAATTGCATACCTATTCACGTCGTTAGAGAGAAGAGGCACCCAATCACACAATCATTGGGTGACAGTTCCTTTACACTATAACCATTGTCGTTTCTTGCATTTATTGCACATTTATGATATTACATATTTTTTCAATCTTAGTATACTGAACTCACTAATTAATATTGTTAAACTCTTCTTACTATACAAGAGTTTTGTTATATTTGATCTAGGATTTATTAAGCTTAACTGAGATTCACTTTATTAACCTGTTACTAATTAGTTAACATTTATTTGCTCAAACGGTAAGCAGAGGCAGAGCCAGGATTTGAAGCTTATGGGTTCGAGATTCTAATCATTTTTAAATTAATAGGTTCTAAATTAATAACTTATAATGAATTTCATCAAACAAATATAGGGTTTAAACCAAAGCTACTGGGTTCGTTCGAACCCGTAACTCTCTCTCGAGCTCCGCCCCTGGCTATAAGACTTTTGAAACTTATGATCTTAAACCAATCATAACATTTGGGTGGCTATAAAGCTTTTCATTAATGACAAAATGGAAAGTTGAAGTTAAATTGTCTTTAAACTAAGATAAGTGAATAAGTTCGCATAAACCGGAATGGATAAAGTTTTTTTTTGTACCTTGAGTAAGATGGCATTAGCATGGGAATGTTATCGAACATATCTCCTCCAACAAACTCCAAATTTACACTTCCCTTGCAATCTTATACAACATGAGGTAGATCAAGTATAGTGCATTTTATGTTAGGAAAAACTTTAGCTATAGCAATTGACACAGTACTAGTGCCACCACCAACATTCATCAATGACCTCAACCCCTCAAACACATGTTTACATTCCGTAATAAGCACATTGGTATTCAACCTCGAGTCACTAGCCAATGCATCATTGAAAATATCACCTGATACCCTTGGTTCTTGATCCACAACATAATCCCATAAAGATTTCCCATTAGCAGTATGAAAAAGCAGTAGGAGAATCATTTTGGAACCAAGTGGTGAGGTTTTAAGCTAAAATAGGCTTAAAAGAGGCTGAATGGGAAATAGAGGGAAAATGAAATATTTGAGATATTTGAGATTTCCTCCTTGACAATGGGACATTGTCCCATATTGGAAGAGGAAAAGGTTTTTGATGGGTATATATACAATTGCTCTTCTTGTAGCTCTTAAAAAGTTAAGAAGAAGGCAAGCCTCGCACCATCGTCATCGCTCGGCTTCATATTTCGGATTTGGGATTTCGGATTTTGGATTTGGTCAAATGATTGATTGATTAATGTTTTGGACCAAATTTATTTGTTAATAGTAAATATTAACGTAATTAATAATCTAAATTATCCGTTTCATTGGATGCCCGCTTTTTGTAACGGAAAAACGTTTCCTTTGGATTTGGATTTGGATTGGGATTTGGTCAAATGATCGATTGATTGATTAATTTTTTGGACCAAATTTATTTGTTAATAGTAAATATTAACGTAATCTGTGTCTGTAACGGAAGATTAATAATCCAAATTATCTATTTTATTGATTGTTCATTTTTTGTAACGGAAAAACATTTCCGCTGCCCGTTTTAATTTGTGTAAATGGCCATTTATGTTATGGCCATTTTACATAACTGACCTCTGAAGAGTTACAACTCTTCATTTGAACTCAACATGTTGGGGCTATAAATTGCAGTCCATTCTCTCAGATTTTCCATACGAATTTCTGAATTCTCCTTCTTTCTTCTACATTGTTTTAACTACAAAGAAAGCATCAGTAAGTGTGATTTGCAACCGATCTTTGTGTTCGCTGAAACACTGGAGTTTGAAGTACCACCACACGAGTGTGTAATTCGTTCTATCCTTGGAGGAAATAATCCTCAACCTTGGGTACTAGGAGAGGATTAAATTCCTTAAGGAAACACTGTGAATTCAGTGGCTCGCATTAAATTCTGTTTCGTTTACATTTCTATTTATATGTTATTTTATCATCTCCAGAATTATTTTACAAAAATATTTTATTAACAAGCTTAAGGAATTTAATTTATTTTCTGTATTTGTGTTATACTCACTATTTTTGGAGAGTAAAACCTTTGTGGTCTTATAATCCATTAGAGATTAAAATCTATGTGATTTTAACGTTTGTTTGTGTCATTCTTTTACAAAAATGACGAATAACAACGGGAACCAGAATGTTCCTATGGTGACTGCCAATGCATCGACAAGCCGAACAATACCAGCAGAAAAATCCGAAAAAAATTTCAGGATTGATTTCAAGCGGTGGCAGCAGAAGATGTTCTTATACTTGACTACTTTAAGTCTACAAAAGTTCATTAAGGAATATGTTCCAGTTCTGCCCGAAGAAACTTCAGAGAATGAATGCTTTCTCGTGATTGAGGCGTGGAAGCATTCTGATTTTCTGTGCAGGAATTATATTCTTAGCGGACTGGAGAACGATCTGTATAATGTCTATAGTAATGTGGAGACATCAAAAGAACTATGAATTGCGCTTGAAAGGAAATATAAAATTGAAGATGCCGAGTTAAAGAAATTCGTTGCCGCTAAATTTTTGGACTACAAAATGGTAGATAGCAAGTATGTTATTACCCAAGTCCAAGAATTGCAAGTGATTATTCACGATCTCCTTGTTGAAGGTATAAGTAGAATTAATACTGATGTTGAAAGTATTAATTTTATTATGTTTACTAACAGAATTTTCATTGAAGGTCTTGTCATCAATAAAGCATTTCAAGTTGCAGCGATGATTGAGAAGTTGCCTCCTTTGTGGAAGGACTTCAAAAATTACTTGAAACACAAACGTAAGGAGATGTCGCTTGAAGATCTCATTGTTCGGTTGAGAATCGAAGAGGACAACAAAACAACTGAATAGAGAGGCCGTGGAAACTCAGAAATAATGGGAGGAAACATTGTTGAGGATACTCCTCAAAATAAGAGAAAGAGGAAGCAGGCTTCTGGACTGAAAAGCAACCCAAGCAAGAAGCGGTTCAGTGGAAATTGCTACAATTGTGGGAAAGCTAGACACAAATCCACAGATTGTCGTGCTTTGAAGAAAGACAAGAAGAAGGGTCAAGCAAACATGGTTGAAAAACACGAAGATGTTGATGACTTGTGTGCTATGCTTTCTGAATGCAACCTGGTGGAAAATCCTAAGGAGTGATAGATTGATTCTGGAGTCACTCGCCATGTTTGTGCCATTAGAAAAGCATTTGCTACATATGCTCCTGTTGGACCCGAAGAAACGTTTTCTATGGGAAATTCTGCAACGGCCAAAATTGAAGGATGTGGGAAGATAATTCTGAAAATGACTTCTAGCAAGGTGGTGATTCTGAACAACGTTCTTCATGTTCCTGATATTAGAAAGAACTTAGTTTCTGCTGGACTTCTTGTTAAGAATGGGTTTAAATGTGTCTTTGTATCTGATAAGGTTTTAATAAGTAAGAATGAGCTGTTTGTAGGAAAAGGTTACATCACTAAGGGCCTTTTCAAGCTGAATGTAATGGTTGCTGAGAATAATAATATAATTTCAGCTTCTTCTTACTTACTTGAGTCAAATAATTTATGGCATATACGTTTGCGTCATGTCAATTATAAAACCTTGCAGAAAATGATTAACTTGAAAGTATTGCCTAAGTTTGAATGCGAAAAATCAAAATGTCAAATATATGTGGAATCTAAGTATGTTAAATATTCTTATAAGTCAGTTGAAAGGAATTCAAATCCTTTAGACTTAATTCACACATATATTTGCGACACGAAGTCAATACCATCTCGCGATGGAAAGAAGTAACTTTTATTGACGACAGTACTCGATATTGTTATGTTTACTTACTTAATAGTAAAGATGAAGCAATAGACGCATTCAGGCAATACAAAAATGAAGTTGAAACGCAACTTAACAAGAAAATCAAAATGATAAGAAGTGATCGGGGTGGTGAATATGAATCTCCTTTTGAATAAATATGTTTAGAATATGGAATTATTCATCAAACAATGGCCCCTTACATGCCGCAATCCAATGGGATTTGTCACGCCCCAACCTTGGGAGGCGTGGCTGGCACCCGGTGCCAGATTGGCCCGAGCGAATCACTCTGTAACTCATTCATTCCTTTTGTAACTATTATGGTCCAACATGGCCACAACTCGTAATGTACAATTGTGAGTTGGCAAATGTTATATTAATGAACCATCATTCTTAAAACATGAAAACATATGGGCCGTCAAGGCCTCTGACATACTGCACAAAATGAACCTCCGCCTACAAAGCCTCTAAGATTATTTGACATCAAATGGGATAGGGTACCGTCCTACCCATAAGTGTGTAGAAAACTTTTGACACGATGACTCATAGACTCGGCTGCACTCCGAATGAGGTGGAGTCTTATCGATCCTTTACTGAATGCCAATTTCTTCTATTATGAGGGCTCGTTAAACTAATTGTTTATGCCTGCAGGTATGAACGCAGCGTCCCCAACAAATGGATGTCAGTACGAATAATATACCGAGTATGTAAGACATGTAAATCAGTATATAAGGGACATGGAAGAAACATGGAATAAATGATTCAACCTGTAAGTATGGATAGCTCTGTAAATCAAAATCATGAAATATCTATAATGTCATGCATATGCATATAAATGTCATGTAATGCATAGGTCTGTACGTACATAACATTATTAAGCCTCTAAGGGCATCTCATCATATCATCTCAGTCACTGTGGGTAAATCATCAACATATACCAGCTGATCAAGTGGTGGTGCGTATATAACGCCATAACCTTTTCCCATATATATACGCGTATATAACGCCGTCTAAGTTATATTTCAGCCATTGTGGGCAACATCATCATCATATACCAGCTGATCAGGTGATGGTGCGTATAACGCCATAACCTTTCCCAAATCTCATATGTATATATATACATATATATACATATGTATATATATACATACATATACATATATATACATACATACATATATACGCGTATATAACGCCATAACCTTTCCCAAATCTCATATACATATATATACATGATCATGTGGTGGTGCGTATATAACGCCGTAACCTTTCCCATATATATATAACGCCGTTTGAATCATATTTCAGCCACTGTGGGCAACATCATCATCATATACCAGCTGATCAGGTGATGGTGCGTATATAACGCCATAACCTTTTCCCATATCCCATATACATAGAGAAACAAAATCATTTATATACATATATATACATATATATATATATACATATATATACATATATATACATATACATATATATACATATACATATATATATATATATATATATATATATATATATATATATACATACATACATATATACGCGTATATAACGCCATATGGTCATGGGTCAACGTACATGAATGCAATGCATGAAAAGTACGTTAATAAAATCTTACAGAATGTAATAAGACCA
This sequence comes from Nicotiana sylvestris, assembly GCF_000393655.2. NCBI lineage: Eukaryota > Viridiplantae > Streptophyta > Magnoliopsida > Solanales > Solanaceae > Nicotiana > Nicotiana sylvestris. Next base: position 107,827,285 of record NC_091065.1, read on the forward strand.
TTTTGCCTTTGAGTAATATCAAAAAGTAAACTCTTTTCAGTTTTCGTATTATTATTTTTTTTGTCTGAGGCCCATGAACAGATGATAGAATATTATGACATATGGAAATTCAAGAACATAGATATCTCTAATACTTCTATGAATAGAGTCATTTATGGAATTTGTACACTTGCTCGTTTCGTTTGTGTCGTATAGATCATGCCAAAAGAAAGAAGTGATAGTCTTAACATACCTGGAACAAGGAAAAATCCATATGAGAGTTCACGTCAGATTGCAGTGTCTTGTAGTTAATGTGCGAAAGCTCATGTTTGTAGCATGTAGGTGCGAGGCCATGATGATCCAAGGAATTCAAAAGGAACAATACAAACCGAAAAGTTCATGGAAGGAAATTGTCCAAAACGAGATACTAAATTTTTCCGAATCCATATAGACTTAGTGAAACCCAGAACATAATAGAAGTAAAAAAATTCCTTTGGGGAATACCAATTGGATGGATCTAATGCTTAGTCATGTTCAAAGAGGGCACAACTAGCTTTATGAATTCTTCATAGTCTTCTCTTTCAAAACTAGAGACTAGAGATAGCAGTTAAAGGGCTTGACATGTGACTAAAATGAAATCGGTTCTTCTAAGAAAGGAAACTTCTATCTTTCCGGCTTTATTTGAAAATGTGTTCTATATCCACTGCTATTATTATTATTATGTAAGACCGAATCCTTGTCTCACCACTGTCCTTTTCTACTTAGTTTAATTGGAAAGCAAATGAAGTACATGTAATCATATTCTTAAAGCATAATTTTCTTTCTAATAATAATTGTGGAAGTGACATTGTTATCACTTCATACAAGTTAATCAACATCCCAAGATTTCCTTTAATGTGATGATTAGCCTAAAGATCTGTCTTAGGTTGTCAAACTCAAGTAATAAAGCAGTTTTTAATAAAAGAATAAAGCATAAAATGGTTTACCGTAAGAAATTGAGGAGCAACATACATGTGAGATACTATTATCTAGCAAGTGAAGAAGCCTATTTTACAAAATAATGAAAATGGACCATACGCATGCAACGGAGAAGCTGGAATCGTTGGTCCGCCTATCTCCTTTCCTTTATTATCCCACATGAGGACTGACTTTTTCTGCCGAAAATCAAATATTGAGAAAGATAACAGCTTAATATCCTACTATCTTCTCCAAGACTCATTTATTCTTGCCACCTATTTAACTAGTCATCTAGTTAATCCTGTATGGATGCCACGTGGGGGTGGGGTGGGAAAAGTTAATCTTTATCTACTTATTAGGTAATTAGGTAGTGTCTCGTTACCCGGTAATTAATCATTACCCGCATAATTAAGAATTATCTCAATTTACTTAAAATACTACTCACTTTTAATACACTTTATACCCTACTATCATGGTCATATAGTACCCTATAAAATTAATACATACACTATTATTTTATTAAAATATCCATGTAAAAATACATATATTTTCTTAACTTCTAATTTTTCTAATCTCATATAAAGAGTACAAATTTTTCGTACGCTCAATTTTTAAAATGTTAAGAAGATAACCTTCTCTTCATGTGAGAAAATAATTTCCTCATATTATGTGTATAATTTTAAACATATTCGAAAGTAGTAATATTAATAACTATATAAAATCATATTTTTCAAACCATTTTATTTATTTATTTTTACTGTTAAACTTACGGGGTGTAACATCCTTCCCCCCTTTAGAACATTCGTCCTCGAATGTTAACTCTTAGAGGTTTACAAAATTTTTAGTAGGGTCTCCTCTATAAACTAAACTAAACCTGAAGTATATTTGTAGTCTCGACTATTCACAACCTTTTGTACTTAAGTATCTCGTATCTTCTTCACCACCTTACTTACCTTTCAATCTTGCATCGTATCTTCTGTTTCTTTCATAATCTCCCTTCAACATTATGCCTTAAAGCTCTACTGTGATACCTGCACCTCTAGTGTATACAAAATCTCGCAACAATCTTCATACTGGCTTCTTACGACTCACCTCTATGGCACGATCTGGAAACAAAAGAAAGGTAATATTTCCTAAATGCCCTATAGCCTCTCAGTTATAAATGTGGCGCGCAACACACCCATAAGTGAGACTCTAGTAGGCACGGCTTTGTAGACTCCCTAGGACACGATCTGCTCTGATACCACTTTGTCACTCCTCCCAAGGTTTGGGCGTGATAGTATCTATGGGATGACACGTTTAGGAATCACCTATGTAGGTGTGAAGTGTTAGCTGCTTCAAGGAGAATTTCGTAAGGCCAGTTCTCTACGCACTTATGAAACAAGGCGGTGTTCATGGCTGAAACGAACACAACAATGAGAACCAGAGACGGTTAGGGGTTACTTGTGTGACTTATGGTTGTCTAGGTATACATCAAAGTTCGCGGTTCAAAGATATCAAATCTACCGATTGACCGAGTATATCCGGCATAAGTTCACTACGGAAAGTTCAAAGGGAAACCTACTTATCCAGATGCGATTAATCCTTGCTTGTGAATCACACAGTTTTTCATGCATATTTCCGTGATATAGTCATTCCCCATTCATGTGGGGGATTGTTGAGGTTTTAAGCTAAAATAGGCTTAAAAGAGGGTGAATGGAAAATGGAAGAAAAATGAGATATTGTAGATTCTCTCCTTGACAATGGGATATTGTCCCATATTGGAAAAGGAAAAGATTTTTGATGGGTATATATACAATTGCTCTTCTTGTAGCTCTTAAAGAGTTAAGAAGAAGGCAAGTCTCGCGCCGTCGTCGTCGTCGCTCGCTCGGCTCTGCTTCGGTTTCAGCTTCGGCTTGGCCATTTACATTATGGCCGTTTTACGTAACTGACCTCTGAAGAGTTACAACTCTTCATTTGAACTCAACAGGTTGGGGCTATAAATTGTAGTCCATTCTCTCATATTTTCCATACGAAGTTTTGAGTTCTCCACCTTTCTTCTACATTGTTTTAACTACAAAGAAAACATCGGTAAGTGTGATTTACTACGATCTTTGTGTTCGTTGAAACACTGAGGTTTGAAGTACCGCTACACCAATGAGTAATTCGTTCTATCTTGGGAGGAAATAATCCACAACCTTGGGTACTAGGAGGGGATTAAATTCCTTAAGGAAACGCTGTGAATTCAGCGGGCTCGGATTAAATTCTGTTTCGTTTACATTTATGTTTATATGTTATTTTATCATCTCCAGAATTATTTTACAAATACAGTTTATTAACACCAAGCACTTAACTCAAACCATGCTTTTGAAAAGACTGGATCATGGTTGATAACCAAGAGTGATCTAACATTAAAGGGCTCATTTTCCACAAGAAGGCGACTAGCTGGGGTAAGAGAATAGTGGTGATCTTGATCATGTTGATTTAGGAAACCAGAATGCACTAAAAATCGCATTGAAATTGGCAAGAAACAAACCTTTGAAGGGTTGATTACTAGGGAAAGTTCAGCCGAGAGATCGGAAAGAGACATTGGCTTACCATATTTATAGAGGACATCAGGAATTACTAGTTGAAGTGCACATCTTACTGCTGAAGAACTTATGAAAATATGGTTCCAGATTTGAGCTTGCGCATGGAGAAGCTCAGTGCTACTCTCACAGTTTCACTCGCTGACATTTCTAAGGGACTTGTTTTGGTTATACTTGCATATTTATAGAGCTAATGAGAACTAATATACACTGATAATATAACTAATTTTTAATCTTGTCACATGGTGGGGACTAGTTATGTTGTCTCACAAATACTATATCAATACTGAGGCGGAGCCAAGATTTCAAGTTTATGGGTTCGGGATTCTAATCGTTTTAAGTTAGTGGGTTCTAAACTAATAATTTATACATATTCAATGAATTTTTTAAGACAAATACAGGATTCGAACCAAAGCTACTGGGTTGGGCCGAACCCGATGGCGACACTCTAGCTCCACCCCTGATTAAGAAAGTTATCACCAATGCAAAATTTTATAAAAGTTAAAGTTCTTTCCACCATTGCAGTGACCAAAAAAAACATCAAATTTAAACAAATAAACAAGTTTCCATATCTCGTGAATATTTGTTTTCAATGTTCACTACATAATCAATACTAGATGCGTAGAAAAGTTTTTCTGTTTTCCTTTTTACTTTTTGCTAATAGAAGGTTATCAGATGATGCAATGTTCCCTCAGTGGCTTAATGGTCACATCCTTTCCGGCCTAAACAAATATTGCTATAAAAAAAAAATTATTTTGAAAAAACTAGTTTGTCGTCAACCATTACAAATTGAACATCTCACTTTAATTTGATTTTGCACAATAAAATAAATAAAAATAAAATAGTTGAAGATTTAAATCACTTAGTATTTTTGTCAATGAAACTTTTGAAGACATATATAAATATTATAAAAAATTTATAAGAAATGAAAAAGAACAAAATCTATGGTTGACCCTCCAATTAATACACAAATTATATTCACGTGGCAAAACTGAGAAAATATTAAGAGATGGGTCTAAAATTTTAGGGGAAACAGAAAAATACAAATATAAAATGCGAAATGAAAAATTCAACCTTTGGAATCAAACAATTTAAAATCAAGTAACATTTAATTAAAAAATCAAAAGATAAAAGAAAGCAAACAAATAAAAGAAGAAAATAAGATAAAATAGCAGGGATGAACCTTGAAAAAAAATATGACTAGTTGGTACTTTTGATTTTAAACAATGACAAAAACTTTTTAAAACCTTAACTCTTTCCCACACTTTTCTTTTGATTTTGATTGGGGAATAACTCTCTCAAAGAAGTAAAGGACAGCTGGGCTGTTTTGGAGCTTTTGTCTTTTCCTTTTTTGTCTTAGTAGTAATAAGTTTGTGGATTTTTTCCAAAAAATGAAAAGGAAAACGTTGTTAAAAAGGAAAAAAATTTAACTGCTTCTGGGCAGAATCCAACCCGCGTGTTCCGCTGTAAATGCGGACTCCGAACCCTGGACAATTACCACTGAACCCAGAGCTATTTTGTTACTAGGTTTGCCGTTGTATATTTATATATTTTCAATAAAATTTTCAATGTAAATACAGGGTCCGAGTAAAAGTCACTGGGTTCGCCCGAACCCATACTCACTATTGTAGTTCCGCCCCTGACTGAAGTGTACGGGAATATTGAACGTGGGTAAGTTCTCGAATGTATTAAACCAAGATGAAAATAAAAGAAGCATTTGTTTTTCAATTTGCTATGTTCTTTTTTATCTTTTTAAGTTCGGCCTCCACAATCTGAACCCCTCCAGTTATTTCTCTTGAATCCTCATTTCCATTGTTGTAATTTTCTATATTTCCATTACAATGATTATATTTTATTATTTATGCAATAACGATAGGGTTCTAACTCAACTTTATATCCATTACGTAGCAGGAAAAGAAAACAATAGAGATTCCTGTATTTTGCAGGCGTCTGAATCTGTCAAAGTCACGGATTGCTCCATTGGTGCAATTTTTCCTAATTCAACTGGTGTTTTGGAGAGAGTAGGGGTGTTCATGGTTCGGTTTGGATTAGTTTTTCCCTAAAAAGAAACCAAACCAAGTAAGTCGGTTTTTCAAATATTAAAACCAAACCAATTAAGTCGATTTTTTCTCGATTCGGTTTATGTCGATTTTTCGGTTTTTTCGGTTATTTTTCGATTTTTTTCTTAAATATAAGACATACACTACCAAACACATATTTTGGCGATCACATTTTTAACATAACACTATCAAATCAATTGTCCTTTGAGAAATCTATTATTTACCAAGATATATTGATGATAATTGAATCAAATAGTGATGAATAATTTAAGGACTCAATTAAAAATATATTATTTTTAACATGAAATAGATTCTTACACTTAACAAAAGAAAACTACCAATTAAACTAGAATGTAAAGGTAAAGAATTGTACTAAAAGTGCAAACGATTAACATTTACTATAAAAATTTTGAAACTTTGTATAAAAGTATACATATATATATATATAGGTGTAATTCTAAATTTAAAATAGTTACTTCTATATTCGATTTGGTTCGGTTTTTTTTTTATTAAAATCAAAACCAAACCAAATTTGATCGGTTTTTAAATTTCAAAACTAAAACCAAACCAAACCAAAAAGTATCGGTTTTTTTGGTTGGTTTTCGGTTTGGTTCGATTTTTCGGATTTTTATGAACACTCCTAGGAGAGAGTATAGGTGCAAGCTAATAAATTGGAGCAGTAATTTAAATATGCCTGCATGCATTAATACAAGATAGAAGATTTTCCAGTCTTGCTAGAATTATTGGATCTTTAACATGAAGTGCGAGGCAAAAGTGCTTCTCAAAATAAGCAGCTTGGCCTAACACACTCTAAATCTACTAAGCATTAAGCTATATGAATGTTTAGTTTTTATTACTGAAGTAACAAACTGTTCTCCTATCAGAGATTTTACTATTTTATGTCATTTTTCTACTTCATCAGGTAGCTTATCACTTGAAATACATTATACTCTACACATGCCTCTACTAAAGAATTGCTGAATTTCAAGAAGAGAGACTCAGATTCACATATACACAATACGCTTTATTACAGAACGTATGTTCCTGAGACTGACTGAATCCTAACTCAAAGTGATACAGTTCGGGTTAGCTTACTGAAAATCAAGTTAACAATACAAATGTGAATACTATCATGGGATGGAAATGTCAAAGTCCGCCTTTCATCAGACATCCTCGGCGTCATCATCAGAATTATGAATCTCATCACGATCATCATCATCATCGTTGAAGATGTCCATAGCATGTATCTGTATATTCTGAAACTGGTTGATTGCATCTCTTGCTTTGGATATGAGAGCATTTTTTGCAACTTTAATCACATCCATTTTTCTGACATTCTCATCCTTGTGATCATTCTTATTTTGGTGGCCCTTTGCTGATCTTGAAGTGGCTGCTTTTCTCTTTGCTTCCCTGCAATGTAGCTGATCAATGTACCTCTCATGTAGCACCTTGTTCTTAATTGGCTTTAGCACTGGTGGGCTGGTAAGAGCTGCTACTGATGAACCACTTAATCGGGAAAGGTGCTTTTTATGGGCTGAAGAGGATCTCTCCACGCACTTTCTAAAATAATGCAAACCTTCTTCGTTGCGCTCTGGGGTGAAAATTTCTGCATTCTGGCAAAATGCCCTAGCAGTTGGATCTGTTGATTCAAGAACATTGAAGAAGTCTGCCTCCTTATCTCGATCTACGTCGTTTTGCTTTTGCAGTAGTTGTCTCACTTTCTTCCGTGAGAGATGGCTCTTCGGCTTGCTATATCTGAGCTTTTTGGTGGTTTTCCCCGTGGACAGGAGCAGTTTAGTTGCACAAGGAGAAAGTGATGACGTGTTCATCTTTTTAACCCTTGAACGTGGTTGAGGCTGAGGTGGGGTCATGAAATCCGAATGTATCTTGTCAAAACATTCCTTTGCTGATTTTCCAGGCACCTGCAAAGCAAGTCCAAAGTTTACTGAGATGACCATTTATGTCGCAAGCTGACGTTCAAAATACAAGGAAAACTAAAGCCAGAAATGGTAACTACCATACCTTTCTTTGGTTTTCATATTTGAATTGCAGTGTTCAGAAAATTCACAGGTTACATGCACCATTTGCTAACATATTGATGTCAACAAAGGACCTAGAATCTACATTCATGGATTTCTAGGTGAAGCGCGATCCTAATAGATCTTAATCAGAAGCTGAGGAGTAGAAGTATATACTAAGTTACTACTCAGATCTCAAGGCTTGTTGGCTAGCAGCTTGTGTCCAAATGAGCTGTAGGTATGCAAAAATATTTGGATCTAAGAACAAATATACCACCATAAGTAATTCTAGCTAATCCACTACCATGTCATTCATATATAGGTTTCATCTTGGGAAAAATATTAATACGAAGCAACAGTTTAGCTTTTGGCACCTGTTTACATCCTCCAGTCACAGCTGGTAAACCCCAGGATCAACCCCTCCAGCGAGACAATACCTCACTACCCAATACTGTTGACTTATCTGCTGATATAGTCCCAAAACCCAATATTACGTCAAATGATGAAATGCTCCAGCCAAACTTTCTTCAAGTCTGACGGCATCATCTGTGGCCTTTACTTTGTCCTTTACTTCATTACAAAAGAGACATGATCAGGAGTAGTGACAAAAAAGGTCAAAGAAGATGGGATAAACCTATAAGTGCTATGCTGGACAAACTAAAGTCCTACTTTATAGACTGAGATAGTGCTGTTTTTTATTTTTTCATCACCTGATGTCATTCACTGTAGTTCATCGCCTCTGGCTTCGGAAGCATCACCAAGCCTCACAAGAAACTAGCCTTTCACCCTCTTCCTACAGTAAAGGTTCTATGCATTATCAACTTGCTACCCAACTTTTATTTTGGACACGCCCTCGTACAACCATCAAGCGATTGATATACCAGTATGATACTTGGGTGGCTGAAGTATCAAGTACTGCTCGTCAGCATCATTACAGTCATGCTGCTCACAGATTTCAAATGTTCTTGTAAAAAGTCACTTTCCCTCGATGAAATGAGTCCACTAATCAGCCTTCCCGTGCAATTTGTCCTATTTCTCACTTAATGCTGGAACTAATGTTGACGCTCCAACCGCATTGATGCTACGGTACCCCAAGAGATCATCCCCCCCCCCCCTCTCCCTCTCTCCCTCCCTCCCTCCCTCCCTCTCTCTCCCCCTCTCTGTTGATGAACCACAAGTTCTATACTTCTATCTAACTGCAGGAGGAAGTTATTCTGGCAACATGCCAATCTTCTAAAGTGTAAAAGATCAACCTTTATGTCTCTCTCCTTTTCTCCCTCCTGCAATAATTTATCTTGCTATTCCAATATTTCATGGTATAAGCAGGGAAAATAAAATCATCATGCGCATAATAATGATTTTTCCTACTCCGACCCCTTTGTCCAAATAAAACTATCTTAAGTTGTTTTCCTTTTTTGATAATGTAACAAAAAACTATCTTAAGTTCCTTTCAAGCCACCCCAGAATGTCGTATACTTTAATTAAAAATTTCTCCTTTCGGTATTAATGGACTACCATATTACTTCGTAGGTTAATACTCGACACATCAGCTCAAATTTTGAAGAATTATGCTTCTTCTACTTTTGTGCCCTGGATGTCTATAAAAATGTGACAAGAGAATATCTGAACAACTAAAAACTCTCAATCCTAAAGAGACAATTCTCACAATTTCTAATCTCCACCTTTATCCCATTCTCTCCCTCTTCCAGCTGCAAACAAATCCATCAATTTCCTCTTTATTATTTCCATTCAGAACCGTCGAGCGTATTTCCTTCCCTTATCAGTAGTACTAGTATTTTAATTCCCTTAACCTTATATTTCTATTACTACCTGATGTTTCTTATGCTTTGGTTCTCTTATTATCTTGCATTGTTAACACTTCTTCTTCCATGTCTTCTTCGCTATCGTATTTCCTTTTAAACTGCTACTCCCTCCGTTTCAATTTATGTGAACCCATTTGACTGGGCACGGAGTTTAAGAAAAGAGAGAAGACTTTTGATCTTGTGGTGTAAAATGAGGCACATATATTTTGTGTGACTATAAATCATTGTGTAAAGGTAAATTGTTTCCAAATAAGGAAAGGGGTCATTCTTTTTGGCACGGACTAAAAAGGAAATAGGTTCACATAAATTGAAACGGAGGGAGTATGATTTTTGTTTTCCTTGAGCTAAGGGCTTATCGTAACAGCCTCTCCACCTGCACAAGGCAGAGATAACGTATGTGTACACATTATCTTCCTCAGACCCACTTGTGAGAATATACTGGTATAGCTTTATTTATTATTTCCATTCAAAACCACCAGCCGACTTAGCAGCGAGTTGAAGATTTGGTAGCAATTTGGAAGGTGAAAGTAGTTTACTGGTCAAGATGACATTGATTGTTCAAGTAAAATAAGCATACATGGAGGAAAGCGGGTAAAACAGTACCGTAGTAGAGATGGTAGAGGGAGGAGGCCAATGAAGAGTGCTGGAAAATTAGGTCGTATCATACTAATAATACTCGCTGCTGGAGGATCAGGTGGTAGAAACGGATTAAAATCCACAGAGACAACCATATTAGAACACTCAGCATGTTGAACAAAATTGGAAAGCAAAAATAGAAAGAGTGACTATCTAAGAATCTATAAGAGGGCGAATCATAAAACTGAAATGAGGTCCTTGGAATACATAAACGAACTACGTTTGGTCAGAGAAAGTTGAAAAAGAGGATAATAGAGAAAGGAGTGAGATACAAGAATATACAACTGTTAATTGATCTGATATTGATCTTATTTGTCTTATATATAAGAATAATATTCCTTACGGGTACTTTTACTGATGGGAAAGATGAAATGAAATTGTCTCTACCCATCAACTATTTCTCTTCTGTAAACAAATAAAATCTCCCAATTAACTTTTGTAAAAATTCAAGAGGCAATCCGCTTGTCTAGGCCCAAAGTTATACAACAACATTTTTGCAGCAAACAGGCTATCAGGCACATTAGCTTCCAATAGGAGGGGAGGAAGGGAGAGGGAACCCTTGAAAGAAAAGGAGGAAAAAGTGAACGTAACCCTTTGACATTGGTTAAAGGTTGGGCGGTCGTGCATCTTAAGACCATCCAAAGACTATCTGAAACTCTTTTTTTGACATTCTTAATTTCTCCTGGACAAAGATCAACTTAATTCCGAGAGCCCCAATTTCAGACTAAAATTGACTAAACCATCTCGAACCTATCAGCTCCTATACTTGCAAAATTCGTTTTCTTATTACATTGAAACTGTTGATGTGCAAACATATCCAATAGACTGAGATCACTTGGTAGGTCTTCGTAAGACAAAGAAATCGTCCAGGCAGGCAATTCGTATCATACCTGAATCCTACCTTTGATTATACCTGGACTTTGACACTTAAAACCATAAATCCTAAAGACAACTTTCCTTATAAATCATCAAGTAGTATATAAATGCTCAATGCTCAGCTAAATTAGTTTGTCATGAAGATAGAATTATAGAAAGCACAAAATGAAACATAAGCTAATTTTAAAATCACAGCCAAATTACCATCTTAGCAACTTTCTTCCAGAAGTTAGGCGTTGCCTTTGCCGCGAAATAAGCATTTTGCAATGCCAGCTCCTGTTTGTTGGTCCACCCATTAGCACTACTGCTCTCCTCCATTCGTTGGTTAGTTCTCTTTCTCTTCAATCCCGTGCCTTTCTTTACCGTGCCATTATCATCCTTTCCACAAACCACAACTTCAGATGATGGGCCAGCTAAACTTTCTTTACTAGTCTCTTGAGCATGTGTAGGGATCTTTGGCCCATTCTTTAAATCACCCTTTCTTTTCTCAAATGAATTGTCAGCGGAATCATAGCCTAGTACTTTACTGACAGGTGGGTCCCCGGTAGAACTACGTGTAACCCTTCTCTCTATACTATTTACCGCACCATTATTCTGCAGATTTACAATGCTCAATCTTGGCGACCTTCGCAGCCTAGTACTGGATTTTTGGGAGCTTTTTGAGACAACAATCTGATTTTTGTGGACTTCCTTATCAGAAATCTCAGTAGCAGCGGCAGTAAACCGGGGAGATCTTCTCAGAGTGGGTGTTGGATTTTCTTGGTCTCTCCAGTTTCTTTGGGGCATTTTCGCAAACAGAGGTGACGGAAATGAAGTCGGGACACACACCGTCTCGGGAGGGAAAACTTTAGGATGTGATGTTTCAAAATTGTGAGCACGGGGAAAATCAAGGGCCGACAAACTGGATACGGGACTTCGTCACAAAAACAAAAAAGGTAGATACTGGACCCGTAGTGAAGGTCCAACTGTAACGGCCTCAAGATTGGTGTGGAAATGACACCAGATAGCCACTAAACATATTGTTCAAAATACATTTACAGTTTACAATGTATTTAACGATTATCCAATTTGCTTAAACATCAGAACACTGTGTCCTAAAGTTCGAAAATTATGTTCATAAATTCGAATCTTTTATCTTGAATTTTAAATTAGCAGTTCAAAAATACAGGACACTTGGTCCTCAATTTCAAATTAGTAATTTTCAAGTTAGCAGCTCAAAAATTTAGGACACTAAATCTTGAATTTCAAATTAACAGCATAAAAATTCAGGACACTTAGTTCCAAATATGGGCAAAATTTATGGCCAAACATGAGTTTTGAAAATAAATTCCAAATTTATTTTGGCAAAACCCATGGCCAAACGGGGCCTTTGAATGGGTTTTCAGTGTTGGGTAATTTCTTTTTTCTTTTTTTTTCCCCACTAAGCCTACAAGTTTAAATTCTACGCATACTGTCGAAAATAATTACACAATTAGATCACTTATACGGTAAAATACTATTAAATTTCTAAACTTTAAGTTATACATACAGACGAGTAAAGATTTTTTGACACTATTATGTGATTTTTACTTATCTATTTTTACTTGATTAATAATTAATGTTTATCAAGAGATCTTACTTGTAATTATCTGGTGAATTATGTAATTATTTTTTATTGCATTAGTGTGTATGGAAACTCAAATTTCTATAATAATTATTACTTAATTCGTAATCTATAAGATCATAAGTGATCTACTATCACATGTTAAACTATACTAATAGTTGGGTTAATGGGTTCACTCCTTGGAACTTAAAACGTCGAGTGTCCGTCACGGCCTTCGAATTTTGAATCGTGAGTAAGATTTTTGGACTGTCAAAAGCTATAAGTCTATGGAAGGAATATTGAACAAAGTTCAAATGTTAAACTTGTATTGTCAGTCCCAAACTTAAATTGTGACTCCCTATTGAAAGGAGAATGGATCTGGCACAACATATAGGGAGAGTGGTTTCTGTATGGGTAAAAATTCGACCGAGAAAATTTAGTACGAAAAAGTGATTGTCGTGACAACGATAACACATTATAGGCAGCTTGGTCGAGGTCGAACAGTGGTTAACAAGAATGAGCCATCGTGTGGCTCATCTGGCCGAAGTTGAGTAGCGGGAACAGAAATAACGGCTAGTATAGCCTTGAGACTTTCAAAAAATATATTCCCTTGAATATTCTCTCTGTTGTACTTTTAGGCATTTTTGGGAATACCCCCCCCCCCCCACACACACACACACACACATATATATATAGTAGGAGAGAAAGGGATAAGGGGGAATTCGATTTTGGAGAAGAACATTTGTAAAAGATAAGCATTCAGAAAATACAAAGAACCACTTTTCGTAGAGATTCCACCGTTTTGTGAACTATTCTAGTGTCATTTCCATCATATCCAAGAAACTGTGAAATATTGTCCAAACACTCGTGTCAGTCATCATTGTCAGAGGAAAGAATCCTTCGCCCTCTTCAATATTGGGGAATCTTCTCCTATGTTTATATTTATTGTCATTTAATGTTATTTAATATATGGTCTTTTTACATTCCATTATATCTAGGCATAATCACTGTCAACATTAACATTCAACTATGTCTTCTGTTCATGTTATCCATCTCAGATCTAGAATTAATTATCTTTAACATCTTATTATCTAATTGGTTTAACAAAAATGTGTTATACTTTTTTGTCGAACAATTTGGCGCCGTCTGTGAGGAATTTTCTAGTTAAAATTTTAGTTTTCTCTAGATCCATAATATAGAACACACAACATTCCATGTGCACACAAAGCTAACATGGCAGGTAACGGTGAGGAAAAGAGGAAAGCAATAGCTGACCTCACTGCTAATCCCCCCCATACCATCAACGAAATCGATGAAACGGAAGGCGATGATGTAACACCAAATGCATTTCCTTGGCAAAACAGCTCGCCCTCTCCCCATGGCAGCATCACGACCTCATACGGTAAGGGGGCCTCTACGTCCACAACGGAAGAGGCACCACCAGCAGTGAACAAACTGCTCGAGGCATGGTTGGCAAAAACGCTAACCAGTATTCTCGATATGCCCGCTCAAAGGCCGAACAAAGAAGATGTAAAAGTCAGCGTTGCATCACAAACGAGCAATACGCCCCCATCATAACAGGTATTACTCACAAAGTTAGTAATGCAGGTAATGACACCCTCATAGCCATTTTGAGGAAAATGGATGGGATGGAGAACGAGAATAAAATGCCGCGACCAAATGAAAGAACATCAAGAAAGAGTAGACAAAATACTGGGCGCCCCAAAACTCCTACCAAAAAGGGACGCCGGTCGATTCATTGAACAGCCATATAGTGACGAAGTTGCGCCACACACAATACCTAAAACCTTCAAAAAGCCATCGTACCTAAAAATATACAACGGCACAACAGACCCTGAAGATCATGTGACTCGTTACGTCACGCAGTGAAAGGAAACGATCTCGCCAAAGAGAAAATTTCCTCCATCTTATTGAAGAAGTTCGACGAAACCCTCACCGGGGGTGTATTGACTTGGTATTCACAGTTGTCCGCATGCTCGATTGAAACATTCGAGGAAATGGCAGATAAGTTAGTAACATCCCATGCCGGAGCAAAAAAGGCGAAGGCGAGAGTAAATGACATATTTGCCATAAAACAATCACCTGGAGAGGGACTCAAGGACTTCCTTGCTCGATTTAATCGAGTAAGGATGACCTTACCAAACGTATCGGAAGGAATGGCCGTGGCAGCCTTTCAGAATGGGCTGAACAAAAGTGGGTCAAGGGCGACCAAAAAGCTGCTGAGCCGCCTCATGAAGTATCCCCGACCACTTGGGACGAGATACACTATGCTTATTGCGCCGAGGTTCGATCTGACAAAGATGATCTAAATGGGCTGACTCAACGGCTAACTTCGGTACAAGCCGAATCTAGGATGGACTGGAGATATGATAACAAGAGAGATCTAGCAGGACCCCGACCTAATGGGAAAGACATCAACCTTACAACCCAGGCACCCTCATGCTGTCTCCCCGACACGACGAAGGCCCTTCTAGGCCAAGAATAGGAACTCACCGAAATGAGAGAGGTATGCCTCCCTTATTGTCTGCTCACAATTTCTGTGTTTCCCCCTCAAAAATAGTTTACACACTAGAGAAGCTCGGCCCAAAAGTAAAGTGGTCATAGAAGATGAGATCTGACCTGAGCACTAGAAAGTCAAATGCCCTCTGTGAGTTTCACCAGGAGCGAGGTCACAAAACCAAGGATTGTATCACCCTAAGACAAAAGGTCGTGAACATGCTTCACCAAGGGCACTTGAAAGAGCTGATGAGCGATCGAGGGAGGGCCAACTTCACCCGTGGACATGAATAGCACCAGGGACTACCCAAACCACCCTCCCTGGCTTGAACCATTCAAATGATCATTGGAGGGAACGACGATGCGTCAATCAACAACGTGAATTTCACCACCACCCACAAACATAAATGGCCGATCACTCATGAACAGTATGACGAACTCGAAGAAAGAATCATCTTCGATAAGTCGGATACCCAAGGTTTGGTGTTTCCTCACTATGACTCCCTTGTCATTACTTTAGGCATCTTAGATACTGATGTAAAAATTACTATGGTCGATGACGGGAGCGGCGCGTGCATCATCCACCCTCGAGTTCTCACCCAACTGAAACTCGAAGATAGGATAGTGCCATGCTGCATCACACTAACGGGTTTTATCAATGTAGTTGAGTGGACATCTGCAGAGATCACGCTGCCCGTCCTGGCCGGAGCCGTCACTTTTGAGACCATGTTCCACTTCATAGACCAGGATACGACATACAACACCATCATAGGTCGACCTTGGATCCACGCCATGAAAGTCGTCCCCTCCAGCTTATATCAAGTCATCAAATTTTCCACCCCTTGGGGAGTATTCAGCATCTGAGGAGAAAAACGCACCGCCTGAGAATGCTATCGTATCGCCCAAGACTACACGCACACCCAACAGTTAAAGGGTAAAGCCAAAGAAGCATAGCAATCAACAGGGTCGAGGTCAGGCGAGGACGAGAAGGATATAATCAAAGATCCCGAAGTCGTAGAAGCTACAAAATCTACCGTAGAAGACCTTGACCCTGTCCTACTCAATGATAACGACCACAACAAGAAAGTTTTCATCGACCACAAGCTCCAAGAATGAGGTAAATTCTGCCAGTTGTTAAAAAGTAATGCAGACCTGTTTGCTTTTTCGCATGAAAACATGCTGGGTATCCTAAAGGAGATAGTGACACACAAACTGAACGTCGACCCATTCCACTCCAGTGCGGTAAGTTAGAAGAAAATTCAATGCCGCGATAAATTTTTACGTCCCGCAGTATTACGTCAATGTTATGCTCTGCAGTAATATATATGGCGGTGATGTTACGCTTCGTAGTATTAAGTTACGACGATGTTGCACCCTGAAGTATTGTACGTTGAATTTGTCATAAGGTAATTGACATCAGTCCAAGTAAAAGATTACTTGAAGATCATAAGGATTATTTTATTTCACAAGTGATTAGTAAATTCATGAAGGTGAAAGGGGGAGCAAGTCTAAGAAAATGAATTTCGTTGAAATTTGGTATTTTGGGATAAAATACGGCTATAGCTAAAATACTTGGTATTTATGGACTAGTACCATACAAGGTACCACATGACCCTACTAGTAAGGTATATAAGGTATATGAAAAGTGAGTAATATTTCAAGTAAGTGGGAATAATTCTCAATTATGTGGGTAATTGGTTAATTACCGGGTAACAGAACATTACCCGGTTATCTAATAAGCGGATAAAATTAATAAGATCATACCAAAAGGGACGTGGCAGCTTGTGGCATTCAACCTAATGACTCATTAGTCATTTATATTATGTGTCACATTAAGGAAAAAGGTGGCTAGAGTTAATTTGACAAAGCAATTGCATGAATGACGTGGTTGGTCTAATATGCATTTCATTGGATTAGTAATATGATTTCTTCAGTAGTTCATGTGGAAACTTGGTCAGTGGGTATACCAAGTTATCAAGTTTGGACTTTTCCAATATGTGATAATCAAAGCTTTTACTACTACTTTGGTAGTGATTCTTGAAACTTTTAATATAGTGAAGGAGACTTCAAATGGAATTGTGGGTATCCGTATATGGTTGTGGTTTTAAATTTCAGTCAATCATGGGAATTGTATTGCTTAGTTCAATTTTATACTATTACAAAGGATGAATTATCTCACATCAAGTCACTGTATACGTTTCTAACGTTCAAGTCAATTAACTTAGTGGCAAGGCGTCGAGATAGCCCAGTTTTCTACACTTCGTTTCTTTAGAAGTCAGATAGCTCAAGCTTTGTAGTTTAAACCCAATGTTCAAGAATACCATATGAATTTTTCCCTAGTTCAGGTATGTTAAGGCTAAGTTGTTCTTTCATTTGGCATGAACTCGTCATTACATTCATATCTCGGAATTTACGTATATTTTGCTAGTCTCGCAAATTGCGTATATTTTCCTAGTGTTGTAAGTTATAATATTCTCCTTATCGGGACTTCATATTCAGTTGAGTATTTCCTTCTTCCAGTCAAGAGAGCAGAGAAGTTATATATATACAGTATTAACAATATTTTCATTACCATCGAGCTATAATCGATGGGCAGGCCCCTATTGGGCAACCTCTGATCAGATGGTAAGTTATATACTGATCCTACTGTGGCCGAACGCTTATGAGCGAGCCTAGTTGGTCGAGATACAGAGCCTAGTATGATCGAGCGCTTATGATCGAGCCTACTACGGCAGAGCAGATATATATGTATACCAAGCCTTATAGGGTCGGACAGCTATTTTACTTACTATATTGAGAGAATTGAGTCAGTATCAGCAGGTAATCATATCTTCAGATTATCTTTGACTTCCAGCTACTTGCAATTATTATATTATCAGTTCAGTTTCAGCTTTCAGTATATTTCCTTACATACTCAGTACATTATTTTGTACTGACATCCCTTTTTTGGGGGCGCTGCATTTCATGCGTGCAGGTCAGACAGACAGACGAGTAGGCCTCTTCAATAAGTGTTGCCCGAGTTCAGCTTGATCGGTAAGCTCCATGCCTTTCGGAGTTTCAGGGTCTAGAGCCTTATGTATATCTTGTATATATATGTATATATGTCATGAGTAGGTCGGAGAGCCGTTCCAATCACAGTATATCCATCAGTAGAGGCTTGTAGACATATCTTGTCAGTTAGTGCAGTATGTTGGGCTTTCAGGCCTTATATGTATATTTGGTTGGTTTGTCAGCTGTAATAAATATGACGGCCTTGTCGGCCATGTTTTATATTGATATTTAGTCAGCATTCGCTGTCGTCTTGCAATGTGGCCCATGGCCAAAAGTATGACATCATATGTTCAGAGTCCCTTAGTTGCAAGTTGGTACGCAAGGATAGGTAAGACACTGGATGTCAGTCTCGCCCCCAGGTTCGGCGCGTGACATAAATGATGTTATCCACGAGGAGGTGGAAAAATTACTTAAGAATGGCTCCATCAGAGAGTCAAAATATCCCCAATGGGTTGCCAACGTGGTCATGGTAAAAAAGAAGAACGGAAAATGGCGGATATGCGTAGACTTCACAGATCTGAACAAATCCTGCCCAACAGACTCATTCCCACTGCCCCATATTGACCAACTCATCGATGCAACAATCGGGAACGAGCTGCTAAGCTTCTTCGATGCCTACTCAGGCTACATTCAGATCCTCAAGGAGAAGGAGGACCATAAAAAATCACTTTTATCACCCACCAGGGGACATACTGCTACAGGGTTATGTCGTTCGGGTTGAAAAATGCAGGGGGGACATATCAAAGGTTGATGACCAAAATGTTCAAAGATCAACTCAGCAAGACCATGGATGTATATATAGACGACATGCTAGTCAAGTCGAAAAGGAAAGATGACCACATCGACCACTTAAGGGAAGCCTTCGACATACTTAGAAGGTACGAGATGAAATTGAACCTCGATAAATGCACCTTTGGAGTAACCTCGGGAAAGTTCCTCGGCTTCTTAGTATCGCAATGAGGCATCGAGGTCAACCCCGACCAAATCATGGCTATAGAGGGAATACCAGAAAACTTGACCAGCAAGAAAAAGGTGCAGAAGCTAATCGATCGTACAACCGCCCTATCAAGATTCATATCACGGTACTCTGATAGGTGCCATAAATTTTTCGGCGTACTCAAAAAAGACAACAGACTCCAATGGAATTCCGAGTGCGTTAACGCCTTAAAAGAACTAAAGGCATACATGTCCTCGCCCTCGCTGCTCGCTAAAGTAGAACCTGGAGAACGTCTCTTCATCTGCCTGGCCGTGTCCGATGTCGCAGTAATTGCAGTCCTGGTATGAGAAAATAAAGTTACGCAGTCTCTCATCTACTACATTAGCAAGACTTTGGTCGATGCTGAAACACGGTGCCCCCACCTCGAGAAGCTAGCCATATCCTTGGTTGTAGCTTCACGAAAGCTTAGACCCTATTTCCAGTGCCACCCCATCTCAGTGGTCACGACCTTTCCGCTAAGGAGTATCCTGCACAAACCCGAATTGTCGGGTAGATTGGCCAAATAGGCCATAGAGCTGAGCGAGCATGATATAACTTATCAGCCGCGAACGGTGATAAAGTCGAAAGTACTTGCCGACTTCATCGACGATTTTAGTGCAAAGATAATGCCTGAAATCGAAAGGGAAGCCACCAGCACTTCCAACAAAATGCACGACCAATGGGTTCTGTATACCGATGATGTTTCTAATGCGTCAGGATCTGGACTGGGACTCGTGCTCGAGGTCCCAACAGGAGAAATAATTCGCAGTCCATACGGTGCCCTGATATGACTAATAATGAGGCTGAGTATGAGGCCGTGATTGCAGGATTAAAATTGGCACTCAAGTACGGAGCACGACGAGTAGTCCTAGATGCGACTCGCAACTCGTCGTCAACCAAGTCACGGAGAATTTCCAAATCAAGGAACAACAGCTGCAGAAATACAGGCCGAAATCTGCAAACTTTTACCCGAGTTCGAAGAATGCCAGCTCGATCAAATACCTCGAGCACAGAACATCGAAACGGATGGACGGTCTCGCCAAACTGGCAGCGACCACCAAAAGCATAACCACAGAAGGGAACGTGGTCACTATCCTCCATTCATCGATCGATCAAATTGAGGTACAGAATATAAACTTAACTTGGGACTGGCGCAATCGTATTGTCTCATATTTATAGGACGGGGTGCTCCCAGACGACAAAAAAGAAGCGAAGAAGTTTCGAATGTAGGCGTCCAGGTACAACGTCATCAACAACGACTTGTAGAAAAAAAAAGAACGTATGGCGGCCCCTTATCAAAATGCTTAGGCCCAAATCAGACGTGGCGCGTCCTAGAGGAAGTACACGAAGGCCACTACGGAGCTTATACCGGCAATCAAACTCTCATCAAATGCCTCATATGAGCAGGCTACAACTGGCTCACGATGAAAAAAGAGGCCTCCGACTTTGTAAAATAATGTGAGCAATACCAAAAGTACGCCCCCATGATCCACCAAGCGGACGAGCACCTCCACTGAGTCACCTCACCCTGGCCTTTCATCAAATGGAAAATGGATATCGTTGGACCCCTCCCAGTGGGACGATGTAATGATTTCTTTTTATTTTAACCAGCTATTTTTCTAAGTGGGTAAGAGCAGGTGCATTGGCCCAAATACGTGAGCAAGAAGTGATCACATTCATATGGAGGAACATCATATGCCGCTTTAGCATCCCCAAAGAATCAGTTGTGACAACGAACCACAATTCACTGGGAAAAAGATCGATGAGTTCTTTGAAAAATGGCACATCATAAGAATACTCTCCATGCCATATCACCCCGCGAGCAACGGACAAGCGGAGTCCTCCAACAAGTTAATATTGAACATCATGAAAAAGAAGCTCGAGAACGCGAAGGATTGTGGCCGGAATTGTTATCGGAAGTGCTATGGCATACCGCACAAAGCCGAAAACGAGCACAGGAGAAACACCATACTCGCTAGTCTATGGGACTTATGCAGTGATACCGGTCGAGGTCGGAGAACCAAGTCTTAGATATTCACACGAGAGTGGACCGACTAACGACGAAAGCAAGAGGAAAGACCTCAACGAGGTCGAAGAGCGAAGAGACATGGCATACATAAGGATGGTCGGTCAGAAACAACAAGAAGAACGATATTATAACAAAAAAGCCAAGGTCAGACCGCTCAAAGTAGGGGACTACATACTCAAAGAACACAGGCGAGCAAAGACCCACGAGAAGGAAAACTAGGAGCTAATTGGGATGTCCCATATAAGATCACGACAGCAGCAAGCAAAGGGTCATTCCAACTAGAAACAATGGAGGGGAAGTTATTACCAAACAACTGGAACATCGCCCAGCTCAAGTACTTTAACTTCTAAGAAAAGATGTTCTCTGGGCCGTACTCTTTTTCCCTCAACCGAGTTTTGTCCCAATTGGGTTTTCTCGGGGAGGTTTTTAATGAGGCGACAAGGAGGACATCTCGAAGTTTAAGGCTTAAGCAGGTTATATTACAAGTTTGGCAAGTTCATTGTTCGACCCCTCGAATACTTCTCCAGGCTAAACAATAAAAGGACTAGATAAACTGAGACTGGAATACCAGCCCAAAAAACATGTAAACTTTGATATAAATATATCTAAGCAAAGCATACAAACACATGATATGTGCCTGTATCCACCAAGTTTTAACTCTGCACCAATCAATTTACTCATATTCGACCTTGTTCGAATCAACTAAGAGTCAACATTGGACCTCGCTCAAATCGACTCACGTTCGACCACGTTCGAATCAACTAAGATTCAACATTCGACCTCGCTCGAATCGACCCACGTTCGACCTCGTTCGAATCAACTAAGAGTCAACATTCGACCTCGCTCGAATCGACTCACATTCGACCTCGCTTGAACCAACTAAGAGTCAACATTCGAGCTTGCTCGAATTGACTCACGTTCGACCTTATTCGAATCAACTAAGAGTTAATATTCGACCTTGCTCGAATCGACTCACATTCAACCTCGTTCGAATCAACTAAGAGTTAACATTCGACCTCGTTCGAATCGACTCACATTCGACCTTGCTCGAATCGACTCACATTCAACCTCGTTCGAACTAACTAAGAGTCAACATTCGACCTCGCTCGAATTGACTCACATTCAACCTCGTTCGAACCAACTAAGAGTCACATTCGACCTTACTCGAATCGACTCACATTCGACCTTGTTCGAACCAACTAAGAGTCAACATTAGACCTTGCTCAAATCGACTCACATTTGACCTTGTTCAAATCAACTAAGAGTCAACATCCGACCTTGCTCGAGTCAACTCACATTCGACATTGTTCGAATCAACTAACAATCAACATTTGACCTCGCTCGAATCGACTCACATTCGACATCGTCCGAATTAATTAAAGTAACATTCGAACTTGTTCGAATTAACTCACATTCGACCTTATTCGAATTAATGCCTTCGACCTCATTCGAATTAGTAAAGAATCATATTCGACCATACTCGAATTCAACTCATGCTCAACCTGACTTGAATTCGATTTACAACTTCGTTTGAGTTAAGTATTATGACATGTGACTTCACCCAAAATTCAATCAAAGATATACTCGACCATGGTCAAAATAACACGTACCAACACAATTCTTCTAAAGAAAAATGTTCGAAGAAAAGTAAAAAAGGCCCAAAAACATACAACAAAGGGTTGTGATCGTTCCATTCCAAAAAACATATCTTACAAAGGGCCAAAAAGACGCCCCCACAAACAAAACAAAAAAGAAAAGAACACAAAAACTAAGTACAAAGTACTACTCCATGACATCCCACCTTCACCACCGACGCCTTCACCGCCCGGCCAAGCAGTGCCATCTCCATCATCGCCCTTGTCATCGGAATACTCGTCGGCATACCAAGCATCTGATGCAAGCCCGTCTAAATCATCTTCACCTTCACCGATCCCTAGTATAGCAGGGTCATAACCGTAGGCAATCCTAGTGGCACGCACCTTAACACAGCATCCTCAAAATCGGCCTCAGGAACCTTCCCCGTCGTCAAAAAATTCCTATATATGTCCAGTTAAGCCTCGGCATGGATCCACACCTCGTATAAGTGCCGTAGAATGTCGGGGAAAACAGAAGTATAAGAGGAGGACGGTTGGGCCAACAACCGATCCTTCTCGGCCTCAAGAACAACAACTTGATCACTAAGGCTCGAAACATCTCTCTCGAGCCCACCAATTCTCTCATCAAGTCGTGCCTCCCTTAGCATAGCCGTTTTTTCCTCACTCGCCCGTTCAGATCTAAGCACGCGAATGACCTCCTCCAATGCCGCAACCTTCGCCAAAGCCATCATCCTGGCCTCCTCGACCTTCTCCAACTCTGACACTTTCTCAATCAACTCGTCACTCAAGTCGTTAGATCTGATTGAGCTCTGTTCAAGCTCGGCCCGCAAAGACTCCACTTGAGCTTGAAGGTCGACATACTCAGCACGACCCCTTTGCTCACCTCGAGCTCGTCCTTCTTTACTCTAAGCAATTCCTCGAGCTCACTACATCTGCCTATGACCCTTACGAGCTCATAATCCTTCTGCCCCAACTCGACTCTAAGGGACTATAAATTACCATCCGTACCAAACCGGGCACGCATCACACGATACTCGTCACGATATCGGCAATACTTTGAAACCATCTTCTTGAAAACCACCTTCCGCTTCTCTTCTCGGTGGGCGCTCTCGATCTCCAAAATAAGAGTCTAAAGAGAAAAAAGAGCCAAGAAGAGTCGGTAAAAATAAAAAGGAGAAAAGATGCGAGGTACATAAACAAAAACAAGGATACCAACTCACCCACAAAGCCATTCTAGATATGCTCAATGACAAATCGACGTCCTTAAAAGATTCCAGAGCCTTGTTCTCGACGTAGAGCAAAGAGGGACCAAAGAGGGGACCACGCTCTCTGTGTTGGTCAACAGGTTGCAGTTCAAAGGGATGACTATCGAATGAGAAGACCCATCCATTCTCACCTTAACCCGAGTAAACCCCTTCAACAAACATTTTCTCCTTTTTGGGGTCCACGTCAGAACACGATTCAGAATCATCTACGGTCATGCCTTTTCCCCTCTCCTCGACAGAGGAAGGAATGTCAATCGGCTCAAATGTCGATGGATCACTCCTCGGTGCTACCGTAGAAACTTCAGGTAAAGGAGCAATCTCTGCGTCTGGAATTGAAATCTCAGCATTCGAAGCCACGCCGGCCTCAGGTATAGGAACGATCAGCTTGAGCTCACCCCTCGTTGCCCCTTCGCCCTTGCTACCTCGCCGCCTTTTTAACGGAACCGCTTCCTCATCGCTCGGCGACGACTCATCCACCAAATACAGTAAAGAAGAAGTCAAAGTCCCAATTGATGGGGCAGCCGCCCGGTGACCAGGTCGACGTGGAGCTGGGACCTTAGAAGAAACAGCAGTCCGCGCGGACTTGCCTACATCACGGCGGCCAGAGACCCGGTCGTGGTACCCGGTTAACGAAAAACAGGGGTGGGAGCCTTCACTTTCTTTGGAACCCTTCGACCTAAAAACAAGGAAAAACTGTGTAAGTAAAAAAGAAAAACGATATTAAGGTCGAAGCGACTAAAGATCGGAACTTGACTCACCAGTCGAAGAAGGTTTACGCCCAAACTTCTTGTTGAACGATGACCACTCACGGATCCCCACCGTATGGGGTAATATTTGAGCCACCCAGTCGCGAATTTCGGCAACCAACATGGGAGGCACCTTCTTGGTTGCACCACAAAAGAATGATTAAGTCACCAAAGGGAAACAACAAATGACCAGTTAGCAAAAATACTAACGGGCAAAGTTCCACTCCTCGGAGAATCCGCTAGGGTTCGCCACCACATGCTCGATTTTGACGTAGAAAAAAGTTGACCCAAAATTTACGATTGGTCTTATCATCCATTTTCACCACCAATCCCTTGGACCCACGATGGAGAAGATGTATCATCATACCCCGATGAAAGCTTGGCGCGAAAAGATGTAGCAAATGGCGAATGGAAATTCCGTGATTGGCCAACTCCGCGTACTTTATCAACATAATGAAATGTTTATAAATATAGGGAGAGATCTGGGCTGGACAGATGATGTAATAGTGGAAAAATTCCTCCGCTAATGAAGGAAGAGGAAGAGAATAACCCACTTGAAATGGGTACGCGTAGAATGCGCAATACCCGGGACGATGAATATGGATCACATCGCTCCCAGTTGGGATCACATCGATGTGAGCTGGGATGTCATACTTGGCCCTAAGCGCGGCAAGATGGGCCTCCCCCATTTCAAACTTTACAGGCTCAGGCTCATCCGCAGGTGACTTCAAAAAATCCAACCTGGCCCTGTCGTCACGGGGAACGATCTCCTCCACTATGGGGAAGCTATCATCCTCTGTAATAATGGCCTCCCCTTCATCACGAACAGACATGGCCATTAACAGCAGATTCGGGCTAAGAATCTCCTTGGAATTGGAGGATGCACTGGCCATTTCTTATGATTGTATATAAGTAAAGGTATTAGAAATGAGGAAGAAATAGCAAGGCGAAAGTTGCAGAAGGTGGAAGCTCAGAAAGAATAAGAGAGGAAGATATGTTGGTTATATAGACTGAACGGTGTAAAGTTTCTTTCTAAAGGTTCCCCCTTTATTTGTAGGGAACACCGGCACACGAATCGAGAAGAGTAACCGTCAAATGCGCTGAGATCGAAATAGTAGGGGCACAAAAAACGATGCAATGCATCGGGAAGATGCATAATTATGATGCATGAGGCTATGACGTCATTCTGAACCAGCATCATTAAGCATAACCCCCAAAACGTCACGTCACCCTCTCGGCCACGACTACCACTACTCGACCTCCCCATCCAAATTTCTTGAGACTGCGGCTAATGAAGTCCGCTCATCAAGGCTGACCAGAAGATGACCTCAATAAGCGGAGGACTAACTGTATAGGTCAAAATTCGACCGAGGAAATTTGGTATGAAGAAGTGACTGTTGTGACAACGGTAAGCAACCTGGCCGAGGTCGAACAGTGGTTAACAAGAATGAGCCGTCGTGTGGCTCATCTGAGCCAAAGTTGAGTAACGGGAATAGAAATAACGGCTAGTATAGCCTTGGGACTTTCAAAAGGAATATTCTTTTGAATATTCTCTCTATTGTACTTTTAGGGCTTTTTTGGGAATATATATATATATTCGATTTTGGAGAAGAACATTTGTAAAAGATAAGCATTCAGAAAATACAAAGAACCACTTTTCGTAGAGATTCCACTGTTTTGTGAACTATTCTATTGTTATTTTCATCAGATCCAAGAAAATGTGTAATATTTTCTAAACACTTGTGTCAGTCATCATTGTCAGAGGAAAGAATCCTTCACCCTCTTTAATATTGGGTGAATCTTCTCCTCTATTTATATTTATTGCAATTTAATGTTATTTAATGCATGGTCTTTTTACATACCATTATATCTGGGCATAATCACTGTCAACATTAACATTCAATCACGTCTTCTGTTCATGTTATCCATCTCGGATCTAGAATTAATTATCCTTAACTAGGACTTACCCAACATCTTATTATCTAATTGGTTTAACAAAAATGTGTTATACTTTTTGGTCGAATAGTTTCTTGAAATTCACAAGCGGTTTTTGTTTTCATATAATTGTCTTCTTACTTGATGTTTTAGGACTCTTTTATAACTTGAGGTCAGCGTCTACAAACCTGTATCCAAGAATATCGTTGCTATGAAACCAAACCAGGGAAGAGAAAATGAAAGAAACACAAAAATCCATGGGAGTAAGAACAAAAAGTAATGTTTGCATACGTATCTGTATCCAATCCAAACACTCACTTTTAAGTCTTTGCTACTCTAGTTTTATAAATAGCGGTGCAATTTCAACATAAACAATACACAGAATTTTTTTTGTTCTGTGATGAAAATTGAAATATCTCTATGACTATGAGTGGCAATTTGAGCCCAAACTCATCTAATCCGTCCAACTAGCCCAGAGATTAATGGGTTGAGTTACAAATATTTTACCTCATGGATCAATTGGGGTTGAGCCCAAGTTAACCCATTATTTTTTATAGCCCATTATGACCCATTTAATAGCCCAAATACAACCCATGAAACTCACCCAAAACGAATGATCTCAACCCAACTTATCTAGAAATTTACTTAGTTGCCCCAATTTTATTTTATTTTTGTATTTTTAATTTTCTATTCTTTTGTTTTTCTACTCCACCTACCCTCACATCTAACCCCAACCCCTCCAACTTTAATTTTCTATTTTTTATCATTTTTCTGTGGCACCCACCGTTTTTCTGCGCCACCCACTCATCCCAACCCTATCAACCCCACCCCTCTCCTCGCCCCGCAAATTTTTTATAATATATTTTCAGTTCTGATTTTTTTTAGTTTTCATTTTACAGGTTTGAAAATTTACGAGTCCCCTACCCCCTACCTCGCGCGCAAAACCCCTCAATTTTTTTTTACTTTTTTTTATAATTTCAATTTCTGTTTTTTGTTTTATATTTTTTCGTTTTTCTGCACCATCCACCCTCTCCCCACCCCACCCATAAAATATTTGTCAACTTACATATTTTAAGGTAAAATATTTTTTTATGCAAGATGAGCATAGTTCTAAAACATGAGTCAAGTTGGGCGGGTTGGGTTATGACCCATTGTTTAGCCCATCTTGATCCAACCTATCTTAACCCAAATACACTTTGGGCTGGATTGCGCAATGACCCATTTATTACCTAACCCATCTTGACCCGCCCAAATTCACCCCAACCCGCCCATTTGCCATCCCTATCTATGACTTGTTAGAGGTAAGTAGCAGAATTTACATTGTTCTGTTCCATCTTAGAAATGAATTTGCGTCTGCATTTCCGCGAGGCTAAAGAACTTGAAGAGCGAAGATGCACACACTTCAAATAACATAAATTCATCTAGCGCATCCATGTTGTCTAACAACCTTACAAATGCGTATTTATCATCTTATAGAACAGCACAGGTTGGAGTTCCAAGTAAATATCTCAAATAACATAAATAGGGCACACGTTGAGCGTGGTCAAATAACAATATTAGGTCTTAATTTCGTTGACGTAGGTATGTTCATTACTTGAGAATCTTCATTACAACAAAAAGCAATAGCTTAGCATGCAAGTGTGAACATAGTTTACCCGCTGGGCAGTTAGTTTTCTTACAGAAGGTAAGAGAAAAAAAAAGCATTACACTAGTGTAAAAGAGGTTTCTTCCAGGGCACAACATAAAGACTCCTAAAATGTCAAATCTTGGTAACTCAGTATCCAGTTGGCTTACAATGAAAGAGGAGATCCTCATTACTAGTGGATTTGTTCAGCCATGGATCACGTGTTACAATCATAAGATAAATGGAGAAACAATTACCCTTGTATATATTTGACAATAGGATGGTTTCATGAGGCGGCTTCAACCCCAATAACACTAACATCTGCTCCTTCATTGTTTGATGCATTCTCTGAAGTCTCAAGGCAGGGGCTACTGTTCAGTTTATCCACTTCATTATGAGAGGTAGAAGTTTTTACTCCCTGGTGAGCTGTGATTGGATCAGTTACAGAATTCTGGTGTAAAAAGCTGCTCGAAAAGCTCTGTGAACCAATTGCTTTTCTTTCACATTTGAGCATGGCAGACATTGATGATTTCGGAATTTCAGCAAGTTTTGATGTCAACTCCGAGGGATTATGGAAGAGCAGATGAGCCACAATGCGATCTACTGGATTCGTTTCAGTCTCTACATTGGGTGGTCTCGCAATTCTGTAACAAAATGGAAACAGAAAAATGATGAATATGCTCACAAAGCCCTGGACACGACCTATGTTCCCCTAGATGAATATGAATGAACAAGGATACTAGAGCTGCAATCTCACAGCTATCCATGATCATAATTTAATGTAAATTCAAAGCTTACATAAAGATGAGTAATTGAGAGTATGGGACACATTACAAAGCTGAGGTCAGTTCTAAAATGCATGAAGCAGTAAGTTGTTGCTAGGATTTAGCTCAATTCACAATCTTGAAGAAACCATTCCCACGAATATTAAATCCTCGTTGTATGGGCTCTCTTGGAAACTGATAAGTACTGAAGTTAATGAATAATTCTACTGACTTCAATAAGCTCTATTAAACAAAACCGCATTGGCAAACAAGAGACCAGAAAATGGAAAATGGCACGGTCTTTGTTCCTATAAGTGATGTATGCACGTGCCTTTGGATAACTAGGGATTTGAGCTTAAATTTTAACAAGTTTAAGTACAATTCTGGGTAGATGCTGAATAATCAACCTGATCTAGACAGGCTGCTAGTGCAAAACGGCATTTTGGAGAGAGAACTTTGTTTAAAGGAAAAGAATGCAGTCTTCCACTCATCATGCATCAAACGGTAGAACTACAAAAGCAGAGATGAAGCAGATAATGCATCTTTACAACAATTGCCAAATTATGAAGCTGTTTGATGAAAGAAATATTTATATTGCATACAATTCAATGATCAGAGGAAGTCATATCAGTTGTTCCTTCACCCTTGCTACTTCAATTTGGTGGTACTAAATCAAGTAAATGTTATATTTTTCAATTTCTTGTTCAATTCTGCAGTATACAAATTTAATTTCAGCTTTAATTTGAATATAGAATTAGGTACTTAATACTTCTTAGATCGAGAGAATACTTTCCGAACATCAATAAGATAACTACTAAACTTGTCGTATTTTTTTACACCTTAAGAAAGAAGTATAATATTTCTAATTAACTTTAATTTTGAAATTGAATTACATCATATATATGCGCACAAATAGATGGTTGATCCAGGCCAACACGAAGCTCTAACCACATCTAATTCTGTTTCCATTAGTTTTTCTTTTCCATATACGTCTTCTCGTATTTTCTTATTCTTAGATTTCTACTACTACGTGTTATTTCTTTCTCTTCAGTCATCTTATTATTTTGTTGTTGTTGCTGCTTCTTTTCATGGCTTCTACACTACCGTATTTCTTTTTCATTATTGTTGTGCTTATGCTTTTCTTGAGATGCGGGTCTATTGAAAACAATCTCTCTACCTCCACAAGGGTAAGGGCAAGGTCTACATACACACTACCCTCCTCAGACCCCACTATATGGGATTACACTGGGTATGTTGTTGTTGTTGTTGTTGTTGTTGTGTTGTTGTATCTTCTAGGAATGGAGTGGTTCGATAAAGAGATCGAATTTCTTTCTGGTAGAAAGTATTGTTCAAGACCTGTTAAAAGGAAATAGGAATTCTTGGCTGCAAGCATGCTACTACCATAATGTATTCAACCACCAATTTGGGGTCTAAAGAGAATAGCACACTGGTAGACAAGGGGAGAAATCAAAACGCTGGTTGAGAAAATAATTTATCCTTCCCCTACTAGATCTGGTATTAGTTTTTCAGTCAGTATGGTAAGTTAATCAATGATGATCCAGATAAACAACTTGCAGAGGAATTTTATAGAATCTTGAGGTTTTTAAAGAGGACATTTGTCAAAGGTCTGTACTTCGAGGAGAATACAAGAAGGGACACTAAAAAATTCACCAATGCTGATCGAACTGCTTCAAAAAAGGACTAAAGATCAGCTTCATATTACTGTATCCACATCTGAGGAAATTTGGTTACTTGAACAAGTAAGAAACAACAGGTCTATCAAGAAATATAGCAGAAACTGAATTCAGAATCATTGTGCAAGGCAATTGTGAATGAACAAGGCTTGAAAGAGTATGAAAGGACCTAAAGATCAAAGTTAAGAAATCTGTGAAGATTTACTATGATTACCAATCACCTTGAACACCGAAGAATATCAAGTATTTCAGCACATTATGAAGAGCAGAGCACAATAGATTTTTACTGGAAATGAGTTAGAGTTCAATGACTTTAAGTAAGCTAGCAGTTTACTGGAGATGAAATACAGTTTAAAGATTTTAGCTATTGCTCTGGCAAGACTATCCTGACTATTCATCTCTTTTAGTTTTCTCGCACATCGAGTCAACTTATTGATTAGCAAATACAAGCTGTTTCACCGACTCAAACTTTTTTGATTTGCAAATACATATGTGTTACCACCTTGATCTTGAAAGAGTACCAAAATAAGTTGGGACGGAAGGAGTAGTTGTGATAGATACAAGTTGAGTGTCCACAAGCAAGTTAGATCAATACATTGCAATTATCCATCTCTCTTAGTATCATGAAAGGCTAAAGTCAAAAAAAGAAAAGGATCTCAGATCTATTGGGGTTTTAAACCTAGAGCGTAAAATGAAGCACGTGCTTTAATTAAGAAAGGTGCAAATGTAGAAGAAAATAAAAACTTTATAAGTATATAAGTCAAGAAAATTAACTATAAACACTAGAAACAATTATATGGACAAAAGAATTGAAAAAAATTATAATTATTGTTTAGATGCACACATAAGTGCCTTAGTACTCGCACTGATGCGCTGGATAAGCGAGGCAAAGCGCTCAACTGGTTTTGCACATATATTCCGTTTTGCACCTATATTCCGGACTTAAGCGTGCCTAAAGCGAGCCTTTGACACCAGTTATCCCCCACTCCCCCCCCCAAAAAAAAAAAAAAAATATTTCGATAAATTCAATACAAACTTGGATATGACACTATTGGTGTACAAGTCAAAAATCCTCTAGTAAAAGTAATATATGATATTGCTATAATCTAAAAATGATTGGCCTTTAACATACCATTATTACATACACTTCTTTAAAAACAGACATTTATGCATTCCTTTTGCAAAGCAAGAAGCATGAAGGCTTGACATTAAGAGCAAACCCCTCAAATCTTGTGGCTAGGAACATCTATGAATATATTCAATGGAGATTTTTGTGATGCAGGTCATATTATGAAAGCTTTTTACATGCAGGCTCTTGTTTTTCTTAGAACAGAGAGCAACTGGAATGAGATTGCTAGATTGCTTCTGGCGAACAAGAACCATATTTCAATTGTGAGAGAGTGTTAATACTTAGGTACAAACCTGTTATTGGTGTTTATTTCATTGATGCTGACTTCTCTTCCACCCTTCTTGGAGCTGCAACTATCATTGCCACATTGCCTCTGTGTAGCACTTTGAGCCAGTCGGAACAAGCTATCTCTGATACAAAGTCTTATTTGGAGGTCCAACTGAAAGGAATCATCCATTTGACCATTAAGATTCTGTGGAGAAGAAATAATACCATGAAACTTTATTTGGTGGCAGTGCGAGCACGAACCTTTGAGATAACATCCCGAAGAAGATATAGTGCCGTGTCTTCCACTGAGGATTCTTCAACTGCCAAACAAACGGTGTTGGAGTCACCCTGTTCCAAAGGTGAGGTTGGGTCAAGAGAAGGGATGCAGCTCAAATTCTCTTCAACAGATCCTCCTTGCATTGCAGATTGTTCAGGGGATAACATTTGATAGCTAAACTGCTGCTGCTGTTTCTGAATGGCAAGCATTGCTCTCAATTGCTGTCGCCTTCTCAGTTTTTCAATTTTTTCCTGAGGTGTCATCATCAAAGGTTTTGACGAAGCATCTAGAGACTTGCTGAAATGATTTGAATTGCCTGGAGAAGCTTTATAACTTGAAAGGACGCGCTGATCGCTTGCTTGTCCAGAATGGACCTGTGACCAGACAGGCATGGGAGAATAGTGATTCCCCATATCCCCATAGGTAGAAGAAGCAAAAAGTGGACCTGGGAAATGTTTGTGCTGCAAACATTCTGGTCCTTGAAGCTGGCTCTGTTGACTGAGCTCTGAAGCGAGATAAGGTTGATTCGTTACATATGGCATGCCAAACGTGTTCACTTGAGGAGACACAGATCCGCATAATTCCTGCAACTGAGCAAGTTCACCTTCTTGTTCTAATTTAAATCGACCCTTCAATATTCTTTCCTGCTTATTTCCCTGTACACACGAAAACAACTAGAACAACACTTTGATGTTCAAAAACAAAAAAAAACAATAAATATATGACACTCACTCAAGTCAGCATACTCAAATTTAGTTTCGCATGCAAGTGCAGGGGGAGTTATTTTTCTTTGTCCACCTTGTCTTGAGGGATGACAATCCATGTTGACGTAAGTAGAGTTGTTCCCAATTACTTAACAGTTTTCAAGGTGGAGCCTTAGTGAGTGATTACAATGATATCCAAGAATAATTCCACAATTTCACCGAAGCAAAATAAGTTTCCAGTTGATTGTCCTCTGGATTTACTTTATATCCAAGATTTATCAGCAGCAAACTTTTCCTTTGTAGAAAAAGTATGAAGATATGATTTTCTTATAAGGTAAATAATGGGAAAATCTCCCGTGCACAAGCAGTATACCAAAAGGTAAAGGATCTACAGCATAATATGATTCTCAACGAACGACACTCAACCTTCTATATATACTGAAAACGCATGGGTTCACCAAAAAGAAACTAGGAATGAGAGGCTATTCCTCAAATGTACATAGTCATACTCTATGCCATCAAAAGCTCTCCTATTGCTTTCCTTCCGCTGGAACCACATGAGTGCTTAGTGGGGCAACCTCCAAGCTCCTTGATGTCTCTTCCTTCTTTTGAAATTCCAAGCTGGATAGTGCTTCCTTCACTATTTTCACATCGCCATTGCATCCCGAACCATCTCAAAAACTCACACCACAAGTGAGTTTCCACTTGAACATTTGCAACATGAAGCACCACTAATAGCATTTTGATTTCATTTTGATTTACTTCCCAAATTCACAATGCCGACCACCTAAGGAAAGAG
This sequence comes from Nicotiana sylvestris, assembly GCF_000393655.2. Classification (NCBI taxonomy): domain Eukaryota; kingdom Viridiplantae; phylum Streptophyta; class Magnoliopsida; order Solanales; family Solanaceae; genus Nicotiana; species Nicotiana sylvestris. Next base: position 107,861,155 of record NC_091065.1, read on the forward strand.
AGTTGAAGAAAAACTGTGATAAAGCTTGTAAAGCCATGTGCACAGTGACAAAAGCACTTTCCAGCTAGAAACTAAGAAGAAGAGAGGTCGAAGAGCCTCGGATGTTGCGCCGCTAGTACTTATGTGGGTCCTGTGGAAGGAACGAAATAGGAGAGCTTTTGATGGGATAGAGAATAGTCACGTACACTTAGGAATACTGGAATAGCCTCTCATTTCTAGTTTTTTTTTTTTTTGGCTACACCAATGAGGTTCCAGTATGTATAGAATATTGGGTGTCCTTCATAGAGAATTATATTATGTTGTAGATTCTCTACTTTTGGTATATTGCTTGTATATGGGAGATTTTCCCACAACAACAACTATGGCTCAGTCCCAAACATGTTGAAGTAAACTATATGAATCCTCATTGACTATGTCTCTCCAAAAAAAATATTATCAGAAAAAAATTATTTACCTTATAAAAAGAAGAGCTTGTAGAGCCATTTGAAAATGCTACCTACATAAACTAAAAATAAGGAAAAAGGAAACAGGAAAAAGGAAAAAGGAAAAAGGAGGAAGTACAGAACAACTGCATAGGAAGCTCTCATTATTCCTGAAAGCCATGATTTTAAGTACAACCACGTTCCTGTAACAATCTGGGTCCACTACACGTATTCTCTTTCCCATTTATATAATAATTTTACAAAGTCAAAAGATCAGAAAATAACACACCAAATTGTGGATTGGAGGAATCAAATGTTCAACAAATTTTACCGTAAACAGGGAAAAAGAAAAAGAAAAATGGCAGGTGAGAGAGAGGGCTATGTGCAGCAATGTCTTTAAATATATGTGGTCATAATCATCACAAAGTCAATAACGGACTTTTCTTCCGCAAGATGTCTTATCTTTTTTATAAGGTAAAAGTTTCATTAATAAGTACCAAGATGGTACAAAATCTTACATAGAGCAGCCCCGGAAACAACCATCTCCGCAAAATGTCTTATTGTTCTTTTGCAGAAATATAAGGTTTGCATCTTGGAGCTATTTTATCCATGAAACTATTAATCTTTGCTTCACAACTTCTCTTACTAAAAGTTATTTAATGATCTGAAGAAACTATACAGATGATTTCACCAGCTATATGAAGTAGGCTTTGCCAATTAGATCGAAAATTAGAGATTCCCTTTTTCTCTTAACTGGATATGAAAGAACTCGATGAATGAGAAACTTCTATTTTGATGTCTGAAGAAAATTGAATAACGTGGAAATCAGCTAAGCAAGATAGCTTGTCATAGACCCTCTTTTTTTATCAGTAAATTTTGAAACCTATTTCTGGCTCCACCAATCTCTGCAGAGAAAATTTTGTGAAAGAAAAGATAACAGATCTCAAAGAAGAACGTCTGTCTTAATTTATCCTCATATCTTCCTTAACCTGCTTAGAAATTGTGAAATGCATACAGATAAGCACATATATACCAGTGGTATGAGGGAAAAACATTGGCAGCAAGAGGGGATGACCTAATACCACAAGCGATTATGACATCTCTCCTACAGACTCTTCTCTGCTAGAATATCTGAAGAAACAATATATCATCAATTACATGTGAGGTTAGGGACTGACGCCTAGTTGTTGTTGTTGTCATTGTATATGTGATGTTAGGCTTCGGTCCAGCTAAGGTAGAAATCTTGATACTTCCTATGAACAAATACCAATCAATACAGTCACAATGCACAATTAACTAGCACCATGAGACAAATAATTATCATGCATGTCTCTTGCCTAAATCTTCTTTGAAGACCTGAATCCAGTTTTCTATCTAAACTTCTTTTCATACTACCTTCATATTACTTACCCAACAAGAAGTGGAAGGAGTGAAAATGAAAGATCATCCCTATGTAATAAGTGAATTATTGTGGATTAGTTTTCACTGGTGAGCTAGGGAACATTAAAAACTAATCCTTCTGAGATCTAGCAGGGACTGTGATAGTTCCAGCATTTAAATGGAAGACCCTATCCTCCCATCTGCGATGTTGTCTGTTCAAGCTACAACATGTATCCTTTTAGCTTTAAAAAATTATTGAACAAGAGATACAATCATTTACATACTGAAGAAAATACAATTGGTATGAGATAGTTTTAGATCCGGTACCATTACCTTTTCATTCTGTAAAAGCATATTTTTGACTCCACCATGGTCCCTAGCATCAGTAGACAGATGCACATTAGATGTGATATCACTAGCATTCTCTTCATCACCAGTGGAGGACTTCTCCTGATCTAGCCTGTATTCTGCTTTAACTTCTAATCTTTCTGATGGGCTTCGCGGAGATCCTAGAGCCAAACTCAGAGAGTCAATAGATAGGGGAACCGACTTATCTGAACTGCTTGTCACATCTTTACTAGATGACCATAGATCATGAGTGTTAGGAAGGCTTGTATCTCCAAATATTGGGTTGCTGTTGCTGCAAAATATCAGTTGTGAGGATATTGAGTCAGATGAATATAACCACGGATGATCTAAACTCCATCGAAGATATATATAACTATGCCGCATAACAGACAAAATTTTAAGATAAATTCCTATCTAGCATGCTTTGTTACTGAAAACTGCATAACACACAATACTTTAAGATATATTCCTATCTAGCACACACAAAGTACAATTCATGCAATAATTTAGTGGAGACCATAGAAGTGGGTGAATTCGTATAGGAGGGATTGGAAGGGGAAAAGGAGGCAATAGTAGGTTTTCTCCGAATTGTACAAAGAAAAGGAGGAATGGAGACCTATCCTGGGTGAGACAAGGTTTAGGCCTCATTTGTTTGCAACTTAATAGAGGTTTAAATTTTAATCATTCAGATCTCAGTCATTAAATGTGTTTGTATTTTAGATTTTAAATATTTAGATCTTAACCATTAAGTTATTTTTTTCATTTTACAATCACTTATGGGTCTTAATAGATCATAATGATTAAGATTTATAACAAAGTCTTAATATCATTAAGATGTTGTATATTCAAAAATTTATGCAAAGATGACATTTCACCATTACTCCATACACTTTCATAGCTAACCACCACTGTTGCCGCTACCACCATTATCACCACCGCCACCGCCCACTATTATAGACTACACCACCCACCACCACCACCACTCACAACAACCATCTTCAGTCACAGCCACCACCGTTGTAAATCACCAATGTCCGGTGTCAGCACCATTATTCACTATTCACTACCATCATCACCAACCACCCATTAGTACTGACCATTATCACTATCAGCCTCCATTATATATCATTACCGTTACTAGTCACCATCTCCATCAACAACCATTGTTAACAACTAATACCATCCAACATCACCACTAACTACTGCCCACAATTACCACCATCAGCCAACACTACCGCCAATCACTACCCCAGTTGGCACCCAACTATCAGTGTTAGGCCTCACCACCACCAATCGCTATATATTTTTTTTAAAAAAAATTATTTTATTCATATAATATTAGATTAATTAGTATTTTATTTTGAATTTATATTATTAATTTTTTAATAAAAATAAATTTTATACATTCAGATGCTGAGAAAACAAACAATCTTAATTATTCAATATTCAGTTCTTAATATAACATCTTAATACTCATATGCGTATTTAGATTCAAACGTCTAAATCATATTGCATATCTTAATCTTAATAAAAACAAATATGGTCTTAGTCAAATAAGGTAGGAGAGGGAGAAATCAGAGCACGAAGAAGGACGCTATGAAGTGGTGTGGGGGGGGGAGGGGGAAGCATCAGGATCGGATGCTTCACATTAGCTTTTCCCAACAACGATGGGATTGGTTGTAACGACCCGACCGGTCGTATTGAGCTTTTGCATTTCGCTCTCCAGTTATCGGGCATGACTTGTTCCATGTAATGCAATATGACTTATGTAAATCGTTGGTGTTGGGTTTCAGGTTAATCAGAATTTAATTTGGAAGAACAGTCTCAGTTGAAAGCTTAAAATTTGAAAGATTTGACCAATATTTGACTTGTTTGTATATGATCTCGGATTGGAATTTTTATGATTTAGTTAGCTCCGTTAGGTGATTTGGGACTTAGGAGCGTGATCGGAATGCATTTTGGAAGTCCGTGGAAGGTTTAGACTTGGATTGGGAAATTAAGATTTCGGCGCTTTCCGGTTGATAGGTGAGATTTTGATATAGGGGTCGGAATGGAATTCCGAGAGTTGCAGTAGTTTCGTTGTGTCATTTGGGATGTGTGTGCAAAATTTCAGGTCATTCGGACGAGATTTGATAGACTTTTTGATCGAAAGCATAATTTAAGAGTTCTTGGAGTTCTTAGGCTTGAATCCTATGTTAAATTGGTGATTTGATATTGTTGTGAGCGTTCCGAAGTTTCGAACAAGTTTGAACAATGTCACGGGATGTGTTGGTACAATTGGTTTGAAGTTCCGGGAGTTCCGGGTAGGTTCCGGGATGTTTTAGGCCAAAAATCATAGCTGTAGCAGGTTTAGAAGGGTTGCAGGCCTCGGAACTCACCCGCGCGGTACGCACAAAAAGAAGTGCGGCCGCGGCATGTGCTGTGCGGACCGCACAAAATGGTGTGCGGCCGCGGTGAAGAACATTCCGTTGGTCCTACTTCGGAAGCTCATATCTTTTGATCTACAAAGAATTTTGAGATGATTCAAAAACGAAAGTTGTAGCCCTTCGTGTCTAGTTTCCAGAAAGGTAAAGATATCACAATTTGGACATCTGTAGCAAAAGTTATGGCCAAAATACTAAAGCCTGTCACTGCAGAGGAAAGCTGTGCGGCCGCGGTCGTTTTTGTGCGGACCGCGGTCGGTTTTGTGTGGCCCGCGGAGGTGGAAATCTGTGGGGTACTCTATAAATACGAGGTTTTGAGTTTTATGTGATATTTTGACCTAGAGAGCTCGGGTTTTGGCGATTTTTCGAAGGTTTTTCAAGAAATTCATCGGGATAAGTGATTCTAACTCAGATTTGGCTAGAGCACATGAATCTATCATTGAATTCATCATTTAATTCGTGATTTGGGATGGAATTTGGGAAGAAAATTGTGAAATTTTTTAAAAAAATGTAAAATGATGATTTGAAGGACCAAATGGTATCAGAATTGGATAATTTTCATATGGTTGAGAGTATAAGGATTCTAGTTTTGTGAATTTTGTCAAATTCCGAGATGTGGGCCCGGGGCTCGAGTTTTGGTAATTTCGGGAATCGCGCCCTTTGTTGATTATTTTCGCTTGGGCTTTGTTCCCTTAGCATATTGTGACGTATTCGTTCTGATTTTGGATAGATTCGACGCGCGTAGAGGCCAATTCGAGGGGCAAAGGCGTCGCGAGCTAGAGATTTAGCCGGTTCGAGGTGAGTAATGATTGTAAATGATACTCTGAGGGTTTGAAACCCCGAATTGCACATCGTAGTGCTATATTGAGGTGAGACACACGCTGATAATGAGCGTGGGGTTGTTTACTATTGGGGATTGTGACTTGGTCCGTCCCGATTGACGATTTTACTGCGTATTTGACTGAAACCTGTTTGTTAGCATCATGATTTGGGCTTCGTGCCAACTATTTGAACCCTTCGGGGATTTTTATCACTATTTCCTCACTGCTTTGACTTATTATTTGAACTCAGTCCTGTTGATATTTACTGTTTTACAAACTCAGCCACTATTACTCATATTTGAAACTTATGATATTTCTAAATGATGTTTTGGGCTGAGAACTACTGTTTTACTAATGCCTGAGGGGCTTGTGATGATTTTCGGACTGAGTGAGGCCAAGGGCCATATGTGAGGATATGCTGAGTGATATGAGGCCGAGGGCCTGAGATACTTTTATACGCCACGAGGTGGCTTGAGTGATGTGAGGCCGAGTGCCGAGTGATGTAAGGCCGAGTGCCGAAAGATGATGCCACGAGAAAACTTAATATAGTGCTTGGGTCGTAAGGGGCCCCTCCGGAGTCTGCACACCCACAGTGAGCGCGGGTATCCATCATGATCTGAGAGTGAGCCCGAGGGGCTGATATTGTTCTGAGAGTGAGCCCGAGGGGCTGATATTATTTTGAGAGTGAGCCCGAGGGGCAAACCTTTATGTGTTCATCTTTCAAATTTACTTGGTATTTTACCTGTTATACTGTGGTATTTGTGCCCGAGGGGCGAATGTTATGTGCTTATCGGCACTAACTGTTTCGCATTTATTTGCGTAACTGTTGAAAAAGTCATTTTCGAAAGAGGTTTTAAACTGAGCTAAGATGTTTCTAAAGATTTCACAGCTTCATTGTTTTTCTCAAAGGTTTTACACTGCTTCTATACAGCATGTTGGGCTGCCTTACGTGATTTCTTACTGCTCAGTTGTTATTTACCTTTATTACTCACTGAGTTAGAGTACTCACTTTACTCTCTGCACCTTGTGTGCAGATGCAGGTATTTATACACCCGGTAGTGGGTTTTGGCTAATCAGTGGCAGAGTTATCGGAGCTTAGCAAGGTGGCTGTCAGCGTTCGCAGCACCGTTTTCTCTCCCTTTTTGCTCATCAGTCTTGTTTTTGTATATTTCAGACCTTATAGTTGTATTATACTCTAATAGATGCTCGTGACTTGTGACACCCCGGTTAGGGCTGCGTCGGGATGGTTTCTACTATTGTTATCGTTATTTACGCAAATTATGGTTGTTATATCATGTTTTAGAACTATTTACGGTATTTAACTGTTTAAAAGAGGTGTTTTGTTTTGGTCTGGTTGGCCTTGTCTTCACGAGAGGCGCCATCACGACCGGGTTCGGGGTTAGGGTCGTGACAAGTTGGTATCAGAGCCTAGGTTACATAGGTCTCACGAATCATGAGCAGGTTTAGTAGAGTCTCGCGGATCGGTACGGAGACGTCTGTATTTATCCTCGAGAGGCTGCGGAACCTTTAGGAAAACATAACATTCTTGAATTCTTATCGTGCGTCCTTGATTCAGCTTGAAAAGTAACTCTTGAAATTCCTTCCACGCGTTCGCATGCTCGCATGAGCGCTCAGTATCAGATGTGCCTTGATGGCTTGTGCTTCCCTGATCGAGGGGCGAGATGTGATCTCTGTGAGTTGATGTTGGGCCAGTTTGGAGGACTTGAGGCCGGATCTTTTCCTATAGCTTGAGCACCGAGGTGCTGATTGTGTGAGCAAGTATTTTTGAACGTATATGTTCGGTATTGTCCCTACTAGTGGAAGTGACGACTGGATAGCTATGTGATGAGTATGTTGGTACTGCGAGATGTATCCACATGATTTGGAAGCGACGAGAAGGTCTGCTAGAGGATAGAAGCACTATTAGGTGCTTGAATTCCGTCTTGATTCGAGGTATAGCCCCGAGTTATGGGCGTGTGAAGGATCTTTTCATGTTTCCCAATTGTGAGTGAAGTAAATTTCATGTTGCGGTATGAGTTCAGACTCAGAGAGACTAAGTGACTGTGTACAGTTTATGACGGTGGAAGGTATATAGAAATGTTAGTTAGAGGCAAAGCAGGTGGGTTGTCTCCTACGAAATGTTCTGAGGTTGTACGATCCTTATGTGTCTGTTAGAAGATCTCATTTGCGAGTGAAGGATATATGTTGCAATTTAAATTGGGTCGATTAGAGAGTGGGTGTAACTGTTGCGAGAGTGGAATACGGGATTTGTAGAAGAGTTAAAATTCTAGATGATTTGTGTTTTCACAGGCTTATAAAAGATTTGAGTTTAATCTCACTATGGTATCATGGCATCAATAGAGTATAATCGTTATGAGTTATTGAGTGTGTGCTGATCTATAGCTTCGAGCCAAGTGGGGGAGCCTGCTATTGATTAGGTGATTGCACAGTTAGGTGCTATGTTGGTTCCAGTTTGAGGCGTGCTGGTGAATCAGTTATGGCTTGCGGAAACTGAGACCGAGGATGGCTCGAGTAAAGGAAGATTTTGACAAAGATTATATTATGCTTCATAGGTGTGTGAGAATCACGGGATGTCTTGAGTTGTTATTGGCAAGAATGCTCGGTGCATAGAGCAGGAAGCTGCTTGGTTGTATTAGGATGAGATTACATTCTGCGGTGTCGGAGTGCCAATGAGACACAGGTTGTTCGGTTCATTTGATCAGACTAATTGCAGTTTGAATCGAGTGAATGACTCTCGAGAGTGGTTCTAATGTCTTAAAAGATTCTACATGTAGCAATTGGGTATTTTAAAGTTGTATATGTGGTTAAGAACTGAGTTTTCATTTGGAAGATGTCAAGATTAGGAATGTAATGGTTCCAGATTCGCAGGAAGCCCCTTCGGGGTAGGTATTTTGAACGTGGTGCTTTTGAAAACATTTAAGAGAGTACTCAGCGGCTTATAAGCCTTAGACAGTGTGGTTTCATGCTTGGGTCGCGCGTGGTGAGTCTGGGTTGAGGAATTGTGGCGTTGTAGCAAGAAGAAGTGTCAAGCTAACGGTAGATCAGAAGGAAACTCGAATAGATGGGATATCGTGGTAGTAGGCCAGATCGGTATGGTAAGGATATGATTAGTTCCTTGGGTGTTTTCGAGGTAATGGGTCTCTGCAGGTGTTTCGCTGCAATTCTTTTGGGTTTTAGTGACATGCGTAGCTCGGTTGAGTTAGAAGGATTCAGTCCTGATGAGTTAGTGTTGTGCAAAAGGAATTCGGGGAGTTCTAGATGGTTTCCACCACAGTTAGAGAGGTATATTTTTCCTATTGACGTGAGGAGCATGGGATGCATAGTGATTTCCTTCTAGATGGGATCAATGGAAAGTTCTTGACTAGTGGAGTACGTAGATGTTTGTGGCTCAGAAGGGAGATAAAGTTCTCATGTTATCCTAGGATGGTATGGTATATGCGGTGTGTTGTGGAGGATTGAGATTTGCGTGTGTAAGGTTACAGTTCAGTCTTGAACGGAAAGTCATAAAATTCTTAGGCAGCACGAGCAGTTTCAGATGATTAGGGGGATGATCTCCAGATGATTAAGGAAATGGTATTGCTAAATGGGAGTGATTTGACGAGGGTATATGTTTCAGAAGAGGCAATGTGATTAAGTTGATGGTGCTTCGGTAGAATTGCGGCGCTTTCTTGTTAGATCGACTGCTGACATTCAAGCTATGTTGTGGTTGTAAGTTGTGTGTATCGGCACTGTTTAGTGACTATCGGGGTTTGGAGACCCGAGCGGATCTTTTGTGCTTGGCATGTTAGATTTGGATGGGATACTAGGTTCAGACTGGTTGTCTCCGTGTTGTGTCATTCTGGACTATTGCGCTAAGGCAACACTGTTGGCTATGCCGGAAATGCCACGGATTGAGTGGCGAGGTCCGTAGGATTATGCCTTAGTGGAGTGGTTTTATATTTCGAAGGCCCAGCGGACGGCTGGGAAGGATTGTCTTTCTTATTTGGGCTTTCGTGATGGATGTCAGTGTAGAGGCTTCTACCATTGATTCAGTTCCGGTGGTGAGGGACTTTTTCGATGTGTTTCTTGTGGCCGGGCATGTCGTCGGGCAAGGTTGTTGATTCGATATTGATTTGATGCCGGGCACCGGCAGAGTTAAAGGAGTTGAAGAGCAGCTCCAGGATTTTTGTGATAAGGAGTTCGTTGGCAGGCCAATGTGGATGCATGTTCTAATTTGAGCCGGCTGGGTTGGCTCTGAATTGTACTGTTGAGGGGTGTGTTGATTTGATTGTTATTGAGCATATTAGTAATCTGGGGAGATCCATGAGTTACCTTTCTGTGTTGCGAGATGTTATGATTTGTTGGTTATAGGCACATATAGTGCGGTTCTATTGGGGTTTCATAGTGGAAGTCGAGCGGGAAGAGTAATTGGGTGTTGCTCGGTGAACGGCGTATCGGTTATGTCCTATCGGGTGTGCGTGGTGTATGTTATTTGTTTCACCGTGGGTGTAATGATTGCTTTGGTTCCAGACATCAAATTGTGCGTGGTTGTCGATTTCGAGCATAATGATTTGAGGTGGTTCATGTAGAGCAGTGTTGGATAGGATCACGCATCGCAGCAAAGTTATGTGGAGGTATGACCTCGCGGGTTAGATTCATGTGTTTTGTTCCTATGATGCGATACGGGTTCTCAGTCTTGTGTTTTGGTGGTACTGGTGAGCTTGAGTACAGCTCTCTCATTTGAGTTATTTTCATGATTTGAGTATGTTCGGACCGTTGCTTATTGGTGCGCGTATTATGCAAGTTGTGGCTTAGGCCTGTATTGATGTGTCATGCCACCAGAGTAGTGTGTTGGAGTAGAGTAGATCGTTGGGATCATTAATGAATACGAATGGATTCGATTTCAGCATGTTGGAAGGATAACATGGAGATTCGGCTCGGAAATTTGCTATGGTATTTGCCAAAGGAGGAGTGGCTTCTTGAATGGTTGATCTGGGAAATGGTTATGGCTTACCGTGTGTCTTAGTGATCATTGGCAGTATATGAAAGTGTTGGGATGAGACTTTAGTTGATAAGAGTTTTTCTATCGGTATGCGGATGTTGTGTGCAGCTGCTGTGATTAGAAGTTATCACTACAAGTGTTGAGTTATGTGGTATATCATGTGATTGCACCGGAGATAGCATATATGGGTGATTACAGCTTGTTCGGGCTTATTCGGAAAATAGATGTGGGATTCTGATCTTGTGAATGATTTCAGAAGAGGAAATGTGGTTCTATGGTTTATGGACTAGGATGAATTGTGAAAATTCAGTTATATTGTGTTATCGAACCTATGTGAGATAGAGTGACGTGGGATCACCCCCGGGTATGTGCATGGTGAGGTTATTCAACAATTGGTTGGCTTTTGGAACAACCCTGGGCACGTTCGAGGACGAACGTATGCTTAAGTGGGGGAGGATATAACGACCCGACCGGTCGTTTTGAGCTTTTGCATTTCGCTCTCCAATTCTCGGGCATAACTTGCCCGTGTAATGCAATATGACTTATGTAAATCGTTGGTGTTGGGTTTCAGGTTAATCAGAATTTAATTTGGAAAAACATTCTCAGTTGAAAGCTTAAAATTTGAAAGGTTTGACCAATATTTGACTTGTTTGTATATAATCTCGGATTGGAATTTTTATGATTTGGTTAGCTCCGTTAGGTGATTTGGGACTTAGGAGCGTGATCGGAATGCATTTTGGAAGTCCGTGGAAGGTTTAGGCTTGGATTGGCGAAATTGAGATCTCGGCGCTTTCCTGTTGATAAGTGAGATTTTGATATAGGGGTCGGAATGGAATTCCGAGAGTTGCAGTAGTTTCGTTGTGTCATTTGGGATGTGTGTGCAAAATTTCAGGTCATTCGGACGAGATTTGATAGACTTTTTGATCGAAAGCATAATTTAAGAGTTCTTAGGCTTGAATCCTATGTTAAATTGGTGATTTGATGTTGTTGTGAGCGTTCCGAAGTTTCGAACAAGTTTGAGCTATGTTATGGGATGAGTTGGTACAATTGGTTTGATGTTCCGGGAGTTCCGGTAGGTTCCGGGATGTTTTAGGCCAAAAATCATAGATGTAGCAGGTCCAGAAGGGTTGCAGACCTCGGAAATCACCCGCGCGATCCGCACAAAGTGCGGCCGCGGCATGTGCTGTGCGGACCGCACAAAATGGTGTGCGGCCGCGGTGAAGAACATTCCGCTGGTCCTACTTCGGAAGCTCATATCTTTTGATCTACAAGGAATTTTGAGATGATTCAAAAACGAAAGTTGTAGCCCTTCGCGTCTAGTTTCCAGAAAGGTAAAGATATCGCAATTTGGACATCTGTAGCAAAGGTTATGGCCAAAATACTAAAGTCTGTCACCATAGAGGAAAGCTGTGCGGCCGCGGTCGTTTTTGTGCGGACCGCGGACGGTTTTGTGTGGCTCGCGAAGGTGGAAATCTGTGGGGTACTCTATTAATACGAGGTTTTGGGTTTTATTTGATATTTTGACCTAGAGAGCTCAGGTTTTGGTGATTTTTCGAAGGTTTTTCAAGAAATTCATGGGGGTAAGTGATTCTAACTCAGATTTGGCTAGAGTACATGAATCTATCATTGAATTCATCATTTAATTCGTGATTTGGAATGGAATTTGGGAAGAAAATTGTGAAATCTTTCAAAAATGTAAAATGATGATTTGAAGGACCAAATGGTATCGGAATTGGATAATTTTCGTATGGTTAGACTCGTGAGAGTATAAGGATTCTAGTTTTGTGAATTTTGTCAAATTCCGAGACGTGGGCCCAGGGCTCGGGTTTTGGTAATTTAGGGAATCGCGCCCTTTGTTGATTATTTTCGCTTGGGCTTTGTTCCCTTAGCATATTGTGACGTATTCGTTCTGATTTTGGATAGATTTGACGCGCGTGGAGGCCAATTCGAGGGGCAAAGGCGTCGCGAGCTAGAGATTTAGCCGGTTCGAGGTGAGTAATGATTGTAAATGATACTCTGAGGGTTTGAAACCCCGAATTGCACATCGTAGTGCTATATTGAGGTGAGACACACGCTGATAATGAGCGTGGGGTTGTTTACTATAGGGGATTGTGACTTGGTCCGTCCCGTTGACGATTTTACTGCGTATTTGACTGAAACCTGTTTGTTAGCATCATGATTTGGGTTGATTGCCATATTTGGGCTTCGTGCCAACTATTTGAACCCTCCGGGGATTTTTATCACTATTTCCTCACTGCTTTGACTTATTATTTGAACTCAGTCCTGTTGATATTTACTGTTTTACAAACTCAGCCACTGTTACTCATATTTGAAACTTAAATGATATTTCTAAATGATGTTTTGGGCTGAAAACTACTGTTTTACTAATGCCCGAGGGGCTTGTGATGATTTTCGGACTAAGTGAGGCCGAGGGCCATATGTGAGGATATGCTGAGTGATATGAGGCCGAGGGCCTGAGATACTTTTATACGCCACGAGGTGGCTTGAGTGATATGAGGCCGAGTGCCGAGTGATGTGAGGCCGAGTGCCGAATGATGATGCCACGAGGTGGCTTGATATAGCGCTTGGGCCGTAAGGGGGCCCTCCGGAGTCTGCACACCCACAATGAGCGCGGGTACCCATCATGATCTAAGAGTGAGCCCGAGGGGCTAATATTATTCTGAGAGTGAGCCTGAGGGGCTGGTACTGTTTTGAGAGATTGCCCGAGGGGCAAACCTTTATGTGTTCATCTTTCATATTTACTTGGCATTTTACCTGTTATACTGTGGTATTTGTGCCCGAGGGGCGAATGTTCTGTGCTTATCGGCACTAACTGTTTCGCATTTATTTGCGTAACTGTTGAAAAAGTCATTTTCGAAAGAGGTTTTAAACTGAGCTAAGATGTTTCTAAAGATTTCACAGCTTCATTGTTTTTCTCAAAGGTTTTACACTGCTTCTATACAGCATGTTGGGTTGCCTTACGTGATTTCTTACTGCTCAGTTGTTATTTACCTTTATTACTCACTGAGTTAGAGTACTCACTTTACTCTCTGCACCTTGTGTGCAGATGCAGGTATTTATACACCCGGTAGTGGGTTTTGGCTAATCGGTGGCAGAGTTATCGGAGTTTAGCAAGGTGGCTGCCAGCGTTCGCAACACCGTTTTCTCTCCCTTTTGGCTCATCAGTCCTGTTTTTGTATATTTCAGACCTTATAGTTGTATTTATACTCTAATAGATGCTCGTGACTTGTGACACCCCGGTTAGGGCTGCGTCAGGATGGTTTCTACTGTTGTATCGTTATTTCCGCAAATTATGGTTGTTATATCATGTTTTTGAACTATTTACGGTATTTAACTGTTTAAAAGAGGTGTTCTGTTTTGGTCTAGCTGGCCTTGTCTTCACGAGAGGCGCCATCACGACCGGATTCGGGGTTAGGATCGTGACATTGGTGAAGGGAGAAATTATGGAGACAGTGGAATCATTTAGGAGTCACAGTAGTTTAAGAGAAGCATTAGCTCAAACTTCACTGCTCTCATTTTCTAAGAAAGAGGGAGCATCAAATATTAAGGAAGCTACTCCCTCCGTTCCAGTTTATGTGAACCTATTTCCTTTTTGGTCCTTTCCAAAAAGAATGAACCCTTTATAAATTTGGAAACAATTTAGCTTAAACTTACAATTCCACCCTTCATGAGAAGCTTTTATAACCACACAAATACACTAGGCCTCTTTTGACTTGTTTAGGACCACAAATTCCAAAAGTCTTCACTTTTTCTTAAACTCTGTGCCCAATCAAACAGGTTCACATAAATTGGAACGGAGGGAGTATTAGCCTAGTAGAGTGCATTTACAATTTAAGCACTCTCGAATAGACTAAAAAAGTATTAGATGAAATAGTGTCATATTCCTTGAATGATTTGTTGAGAGTAGACAGAACTAAGCATGACTCTAGTAGCAAATGAGGCATCTGTAGAAGAAAGGAAGGAGATTCAGGCGTTCTATGCAAATTAGACCTCAAAAAGGCCTACGATCATGTGCTTAGTAGCATGAGCAGCACCGAACGCTTGTAGAATAAAAAGCCACTAAAACCCAATTAAAAGGTGAAAACCAAGAAAAGAACACCGATCAAGAAAACAAGGATACAGATAAATGAAAAGATTCCCAGTCTTAAACAATGAACAAATAATACTCTTTTCAACTTCAAATTCAAATACTCTTTTTTTCAACTTCAACCAAATAATGTCCAAACACCGACTAAAATTCAACAGAAGCCAATTTTTTCTACTCATTTGTTTTGCCATGCTTCAGTTCATCTTGAGTTGCAGAAATTTCAGTGTCAAGTTTTAACTTCCCATTGGAAATAGAATGCCTATGTAGTCCTCCATCTTTACTTTCTTTAGATTGTCACATAATTTTAAGTGTGGCCCTGTTATCCCTCTTTTGCATTTATCCACTCTTGCCCAACACTAACCAATTGTAGAAATCTTTGGCAGGTTTCGGCACAAGTAATTGTCATCATAAAGCTAGAAGCAGCAGAAATACTTACCACCATACTTGACTGATTTTTGTTACTTTTTCTAATTATTGAATTACAATTCTAGGAATGCATGCACATTTCTATATACCAATGTTCTAATTCAACATCTTGTTGATGACCATGATTTGATTGCTATAGAATTTTCTTGAAGCATTTGTTACCTATGATGCTTTCTACAACCTAACCTTGAGGGTTTCCAAGGGGATTCTAGGAGAACTACAAGACCCTTTCCTTCCCTCATCTTTCCAAGTGCATTTACGTGAATTTCCAACATGCTGGAGAACAGCCATCGTTCATTCCCACTTTTGCTTCTATATGCTTCACATCATTACCCATCCTTTAGTTACCCACAACCCATCAAGCGCAAGTACAGTATTACATTTCTCAGTCTCAATGCCCCATAGGATCAGCATCACGGCTGCTGTTTTTCTCAGTGCCAGTAGTATGTTAGTGATTTCCCAGGTTAGCTGTTTCTACGGAGAGCCCGATTGCATGTTAGTGATTTCCCAAGAGTAATTAAATGCCAATTTAGAGGGACAGACAGTTTGGATTACCTTATAATTTCTACAGCTTGTACATTGTATAAGTTTCTCTATTTTGTATAGATATAGCATGAAAATCGTATCATATCAATAAAATATTATTTTCATCAAATAACTTTGCAGTTCATAAGCAAAATTTTCCATGTTGCCTCAAAAACACAAAGTTTCGTCCCCAGACTCTGCTTTAAAATTGTGAATGATCAAAGGAAATGACGGGATGCCGAAACAACTGCATTACAAAAAGTGGCATATACAAGCCTATATATTTCACAGCAATACACAAGTCAGAAAGAACAGAGAAAGAAAGGTAATGTCAGCATTACCTAAATATCTTATCAAGGTCATCAAAACTTCCGATGTTAGCCCAGCCATAATCAATAAAATCGCCTTGCTCCAGGCCCCCACTCTGATGGTGAAAAACTCGAGAATCATCATCAAGCCGATTTCTCTCATCTGGTCAGAAAGATGATCAGTTAAATCCAACATTTAACTTTTGTTTCTTTTCTTTATTAGCAAGAAATCCAATTTTTAACTATGACTGCAGGTTATTTATTTCCTGCAAAAGACTAGAAACATTAGCATTAGCACCTCTAAAACATTCTTGTTTTGAAACTTCTGTCAGATTATTAGATGCTTTAGCACCCAAGGAATCTTGATTACTTTTTGTAGCATTGGTCAATGACAAATCAGCGCTTGATTCCCCCCTGTACCCAGCTGTGATAGTAGCTCCGCCAGTGTCATGTTTGGAACTGCCGTCTAGTTTAAAATCACTCAGATCAGTTTTAGTTGTAGGTTTCTTCTGATCAGTAGGCTTGAAACTAGAAGCTTCCACATCCCATTCCTTCTTAATGTTATCTTTATAAGCTGGAGCTTCCTCTTCACTTCTGTCAGGATATGGCACTGTGTGGTCATCACTCTGACCAGTATCACTCCATATTATATCCGTTAGCTGATTCAAGTAAGAAATGTGTCAGAAGTAAATGCAAGTATAATAACTTGGAAGTAAAATGTACAGCGCCTAAAGTCATAGAGAAATGCATATTAGTAGACACGCGTTTATATATGTAGGTGAGTGATGCAGAAAAGGAGAGGAAAAACACTTCAGTAGTCAACACTATGGAAATTTTGTGATCTCGCCTGCTACTTGCCTTCTCAATCAGTGATGTGAAGCAAATACTAACTTAATCATCAAGGCAAGGCAAAAGTGAAAATAATATAATTATATTATAATTCACATAGAGACCAGCTTTAGTATACCATCAAATTTCAAAATCTGGAGAAGGCATACTAGCAAAACAGAAAAGCAAGTCAGCATTGGTGGAGTTGAACTAGCATAATTCCCCGCATGCATTAAGCAGTGTGAGTGCTTGCTTTCTGACATTGGACTGAAAAGAAAGGGTTTCTACCAAATGATGTCATATATTATAACCCAACTAATGGTGAAACAGGAAAGCACACCATCAATGTGTTGTAATTTTATTGATGAAACAACAAAATTATTTAGATAGAGTCATATTCTACGTGAGGATGAGATAACATGAGGTTTTATGAACAGTTATATAGAGAGGAAGCGATTTGGAGACCCAAGCTAGGGCTGGGCAGTTTTCAATCAAATAGGAGAAGGAAAGAGGGAGTGGTTGGAGAGGATTTACAGAGAAAAGGAGGTGAGGGAGGAGGCGGAGCGTTATGGGGGAGACAAGGCTCCTGGACTGACAGATTCATCTTGGGTTTCTTTTAACAGTTCGGAGTTTTCAAGATACTGACGAGTTTGAAAGAAGTTTCAACACATCCTTCATAACTATTATCCCAAAAGGGTAATGGGGACAAGTATCATAGATTACGAGCCTATTAGTCTGGTGGGAAGCATCTATAAGAATAAACTAAAGAAGGAGCTGATTGAGACAATATCCACCTCTCATAATGCACTCATGGAGCGGAGACCAATCATAGATTCAGCTCCAATGGAAAAAAGGTGGTTGATTGTAGAAGGAACAAGGAAGAATTGAGAATTCTCCAGGTAATGTTGAATAGACAAATTGGTATTAATCCCTTAATGATGAAAAATGCACATTCCCGTCGTCCAAAAACCAGGCCAAACTGGCTCTAATGTATCCTTATATTTACCACTCAAGTCAACTCAGTCCTCCAAGTTATCTCACTGACTTGGTTAGTCCTGCAACATCAAACAAGCTCTTTTGAAGCTATGATTTCACCTAAGGAAATGGATGTTGAACAGCTAAAAACTAATAGCGCATGTACTACTGCTGTTAGGTTTGAATGGGTCTTTGTTCAGTAACTTTAGGCTACAGTTTAGTATCCACTGGATTTTAGCTTTTACGGTTAATTTATTTTTTGTACTGGTTATATTTTCCTACCTTCTAGGAATTAGCTTAGCACAATTGGTTACTTCCTTTGTATATAAACTCCATTGGAGGCTCATCAAATATACAGACTTTTCATTCTAGTTTTCTGCCTTCATATGGTCTCAGAGCCAAAACAACACTCTAACGAGTAAACTATCCAAGATCCTCTCTTTTTTTCCCTCTGCAAAAATGGGTTCCTCTACACGAGTTGCTAATGCTGACAACACCACTGTGTTCAAACATTTAATCCAATTCAACCCATCATCTCAGTTGCCCATTAAATTGTCTGGCAGCCATAATTTCACTACATGGAAGGCCCAAATTGCCATGCTACTCCATGGTCATGACCTCTATGGTCATCTTGATGGCTCTACGTCATCTCCTCCGACAACAGTGACCTCCAACAGCCGTGAGACGCCCAACCCGGAGTATAAGGATTGGTTTCGTCAAGATAAACTGATCCAAAATGCTCTAATGGCCTCTGTTGATGCCACCATTGCATCCACTGTCGCTTCTGCAGCCAACTCTAAATCTGCCTGGGATCAACTCCATACTTCCTTTGCGAACAAATCGCAAACTCGCATCTTTAGTCTCCGTCACCATCTCAGTCGGGTCACCAAAGACACCAAATCGATTGTTGAATACCTGCGAGAGATTCGATCTCTCTCTGATGAACTTGCCACAGCAAGTTCTCCTATCGCTAATGAAGAACTTGTGGTGAAAATACTGAGCGGACTCGGCCCAGAGTTTCGTGAGATCTCCGCAGCCATACGGGCACGCGACTCTCCAATCAGCTATGAGGAACTTCTTAATAAGCTCCTTGATCATGAGATATTTCTCAAACATGAGGACCTTAAGAAAACTACCACACAAGTCACAGCAGCTGTTGCTCAACGCGTCACGAATTCTTTACCAACTCCACGCAACAATCGACACCCACCAAACAATAACAACAACTGGCATACCCCAAATAGGCAGTCCAATCAAAACGCTAATCCCCACTGGCGCAACTTTCCTAACCAATCTGTTCAACCCTTACGGGTTCGCTGTCAACTATGTGACCGCTTTGGCCATACAGCAAATGTGTGTCGCTCACGTTCCCATAACCACTTTGAAGCAAAGGCAAATTTTGTTGCACAAACACCACCAAGTGACCCCTGGATTCTCGACTCAGGTGTCTCTCATCACATTACTTCTGACACTACTTCCCTTCACAATGTTCAAGACTTCAAAGGGATTGAGGAAGTAACAATGGGTAATGGTAATGGGATTCCAATTACTCAAACCGGTACTACTCATTTACATGCATCAAATAATGACTTCAAACTTTCTAATATTTTGTGTGCTCCAGCTATCAAGCGCAAGCTTATTTCTATTTCTCAATTTTGCAAAAACAACCTAATCTCAATAGAATTTTTTCCTTTTAAATTTTTTGTGAAGGATCTGACTACGGGAACACCTCTTCTGTGCGGCCCGAATAAAGCAGGACTCTACGAATGGTCGTCACTGTCTCGCCCTACCATCAATGTCGCCATTACTGGCCCTTCCTTACATCTGTGGCATCGAAGATTGGGCCACCCCCATTCTCGAGTTTTATTTTCTATTTTAAATAGTTCCAATCTTCCATATTCTTCGAAAGATAAATTTACTTATTGTAATTCTTGTTGCTGCAATAAAGCTCACAGATTTCCCTTTTATGCAAACACCTTGTGCAGCAAATATCTATTAGAAACAATTTACAGCGATCTGGGGCCCCTCTCCAGTGGTTTCAATTGATAAAAAGAGATACTATTGTCTTTTTGTTGATCAGTATAGCAAATACATTTGGTTATACACAATGAAAAACAAAAGTGAAGATCGCACAGGGAAACAACCCACAGCCAGATCAATCTGCAACTAATGACCCAGGTAACATTCAAACTGCTTCTTTATCTTCTGCTTCTAATGTACAGCAATCACCTGCTGCTACTAAAAACCTACAGCCCCACTTCGTCTTCCAGAGCCAACCCCCTTCCCCCTCTACTCAACCTATCTCCTCAACTCGCCGACCATCAATTACTCACGTTTATCAGCGTCGCCTAAACTCATCACACAGTTTGTCCCGACCCACTGATCCCATTGTTCATGTTCCACAAATAGAGCCAAATCATGTAGTAACGAGGTCTCAAAACAACATCTTCAAAAGAAGAAAGATCGTTGACTACACTGCAAATCTCCCAGCCAGAAACACATCCAATACTTGTAACTCACAAGCAAGCACAAAAAGATTCACATTGGAGAGCCGCTATGAATGCTGAATTTGATGCATTGATGAAAAACCAGACTTGGGAATTAGTTCCCCCAGACCGTACCAGAAACGTTGTCCCTTGTAAGTGGTTGTTTAGAATTAAAACTAACTCTGATGGATCCATTGATAGGTACAAAGCACGTTTAGTTGCAAAAGGGTTCACCCAAAGGCCTGGGGTTGATTTTCACAAGACATTTAGTTCGGTTGTTAAACCCACCACCATTCGGACAGTACTCACTCTTGCTGTACATAATAATTGGGCATTACATCAGATAGATGTCAACAATGTATTTCTTCAGGGGAAGCTTCATGAAGATGTATATATGTCACAACCTCCCGGCTACGAAAACCTGGATCATCCCGACTATGTTTGTCATCTCAAGAAGGCCATTTATGGACTTCGACAAGCTCCTAAGGCCTGGTACGATGCACTCACTGACTCATTGATTCAAATGGGGTTCCAAATGTCGCAGTGTGATAATTCTCTTTTCGTTCTGCACAATCTGGGATTTACTATTTATGTTCTGATATATGTGGATGACCTCATACTCACGGGCAGTAATGAAACACTCATTCAACATGTAATTACCTCTCTTTCAAAAAAGTTTTCTCTAAAGTATCTTGGTTTACTGCACTATTTCTTGGGCATTGAGGTATACAGGGATGCCGACGGTTTGTTTCTCAGTCAATCTAAGTATATACAGGAGGTGCTACATGACACTCAGATGCAAGACTGCAAAGGTGTTCAGTCACCCATGAGACGTCCACGAAACTACTGCTTGATGACGGAGCACCCAAAACTGATGGCAAAGAGTACATATCTGTGCTTGGTAAGCTTCAGTACCTTTCGTTTCCCCGACCTGACATCACCTATTCGGTAAACAAGCTAACTCAGTTCAACACCTCTCCCTCCGTGATTCACTGGAAGGCAATTAAACGGATCCTTCGGTATCTTAAAGAAACATCCCAGCATGGTATTCGTATTTCCCCACAACCTTCAACCGCTCTGTATACATATGCTTGGAGGCTCATCAAATATAGAGTCTTTTCATTCTAGTTTTCTGCCTTCATAAAAACAGCTTACTTCTCGGCATTCTCAATTTAACATACACATATCTAACAGAATTATAGAAGTAGGAAAGAAAGAAAACCCAGGAAATTGTTATTCAATTTTTTATTTTTAAAAATAATGGTTGTGATAATTCAATTAAATATAATAACTGAATAAAGATCGAATGCGAGCCTACTGGTGATAGCTTCAAGTGCAAGCCTAGTGGTAGCAGTTCTTACGTTGCACCGTTTTGAGGTGCAGGGTTCAATTCTCATTCATCTTCTCCTTAGCTTTACCTTTATCCCATGCCACTAAAGAAAACATGCCTCGGTCCCAAACAAGTTGGCATCAGCTACATGAATACTCACTAACAATGTTTCTCCAATTAAGCTCAGCTCATGTCACCATCATACCAAATAACAATAAAAGTGAAAAATAAGTTGAATATATTAAAATAATAGTAGTACTACACCACCTACATTCAAGCTGAAGAAACTTAAACGCACCTCTTCGTCGTTCCAATCAAACATAGCTGTAAAACCGACAATAGTTATCTACTCCGAAGCGCTTCAAATTTAGCCCAAACATGGCCGATTTTTCTTCACTGGATCAGGTTATGCATCTCAACCCCCAAAAAACGAGTCTAAAAGAAAATTAAAATTTGCAGAGGACGTACGCCAGAGATCACAGAAGACCTACGCTAGAGATTCACATAATAGAGAGGAGAGAGAGAGGGAGGGAGAGAGAATTTGTGTGTTGTGTGTGCAGAGGAAGTCTATGGTTGTGTTTCGAGTGATGGCGCGCGTGGGGCCCAGGTGTGCTCGAGCGAGTGGGTTAATTTGTATGGTTCGAGCCTCTACACGTGTTAATGAGCGTATCTAAAGTTGTGGCTTAGGAGTGTCAGATCTAATGCTGAATTTCTACTGGTTCACTTGAACTTCCTTAAATTATAGGGGTCTTTTGGTTTGGGTTTTAGAAGAGCTCCTATCCACAAAAAATATATCAGCATAAGTTTATTAATATACAAATTACCATTAATTAACTACAATGTTTTGAGGGTGCCTCTGATATATTTGAAGATCGATCATGTTTTCAATATGAAATGGGATCTTAAAATTGAGAAACCTCCTAGAAAAATATTTCGGAGATTGTGATATCTATATGCTTAAACAATATTCTTTAGAAAACTTAAGTTTGTTAAATAATTTTAAACTTTTGGAGTAGAAATGATGAGGTTGTTCATGTTGTTTGTAATGTTTATCGCCTATTGTATTTCTTAAATCACTTAATATCGTATTCTCTTGTAATCTATTTTTTAAAATATTACAAAGATTGTGATATCAACATGCTTAAATAATATTTTTGTAGAAAAATTATATTTTTCTAATCAATTAAAGGTTGTGAAATAAAAAATATATAGGGTTATTCATATGAAATGTCATTGACTTTGTAGTATAAAATATTTATTTATAGATACATGTAGTTCGAAAAATATCGTAGTTTTCAAACGATTTGACTTGCTTAAATAGGGGCGGAACCCCGAAGCATATTTGAAATCGACTATTCACTAATCTAAATCGCTTATTTGTGAGTAATCTATATTAGACGATCTTTACAATCTCCAGTTCTTTTATTTGCGCTATGAGGTGATGTTTTAGTACAACATGTGATGTGGTTGCATATGGCATACTAATTAAAATTAATAATAGAAATACAATTTAAACATATTTATATCGCAATGTTTGTGAAATTTTCACATATTCTTCATACATTATTCTATCCCTAATAACAATCACCTTCAACAATAACTTGGAGGACGAAGCTTTGATTTCAACTTTCACACACAAATTTATCTCTCATTACATCAACATATGCCATGTTAATAAAAGTATATTAAATGATGTTAAAATTATTTATTTTATAATAGGTAAATTTAGGCGACCATAAATATATATGAGCGATTTCGACATAACACATAGGCGATCCACCAAGGCAAATTTCAAAAATATTATAAATCATATTATTCCCATTTGTACCAATTGAAACCAAAAATATAAAATTACTAATCAAATGCACATTCACTCAAAATAACAAACATGGACCATTAATACCACCATAATCATGTAAAATTAAACTTTCAATTTTGGAGAACTTTGATCAGGAATTATAAAGCTAAGAATAGTTTTCGATTGCGAAGCAGGTTCATCAAATGCAATACTTGCCAAAATAATTGAGTTTGCATTAATTATCACGACATGTTGAAATGTTCTTATGTTTCAATTGAGTGTTAACATTATCCAGAAAATATATTACCTTTCTTCAATCCCGATAAAGTAATAACAGCTTCAGTAGTAGAACACGTAAAAATTATAAATTTGTAGTCAGGTTGGTAGTCCCTGTACAAAATATCTTCGGCCTTCTTACAGATATTAGAGTAAAAATCAGATTTTTGCCCATAATTGAATCTAAAATCAGATATATATAAAAATCAACCAAAAAGAAGAACAGATGGAAGGAGAAAGAGAAGCTCTATAGTGATGGAACAAAGGCAGTCAAAGAATTTGATTCTTCTTAAGTTTTTCATGACAATCCAAAAATCTCATTCTTTGTGACTTTATCCATTCTTGAAATTGATTTTTTCCCAACAATGGAGCAAAAAACAAATAGAAAATAACATACGTATTATGAAATAAAAACAATTCAGTAAAACATAAATAAGGAGCGGAGATAGAAAGAAAGAAGAACTTTCTTCTTCAATTGTGCTCTCTTACCCATCTGTTACAAAGCTTTTATATAGCATGAAAAGTGAAAATCACTATTGTAAAATAGTGAGAGGAATGGCTACTACACAGTAAATGTAAGGGGACTCAACATGGGCATCTATATCTACCATTTTTCAACACTCATCCTTGGACGTCCATAAAAATTTCAAGTGAAAGGAAAAGAGCACGTAGTTATTTGTTATACGCATTACTTGTTGCCTTATTAAAAACCTTACCAGAAAAACTCATTGGGACAAAACCTTGGTTAAGGAAAAAAGTGTGTAGAGCGTATTTATTCTCCCTGATGAAAATATCACTTAATGTCTCGAAGACGACGCATTCCAATCTTGTATATCAGCTTCTCAAATGTTGAGGTTAGTAATGCCTTAGTGAACAGATCCACCAAATTATCACTTGAACGAACTTGTTAATGTATCCTCCTTTCAGTTGAGCTATGCATGCAACATTGTCTTCATATAATATTGTTGGAATATTTCTTTTAGAAGAAAGACCACATGTTTCCTGAATGTGTTGAGTTATCGATCTCAACCAAATGCATTCTCGGCTCGCTCCTTGAATGGCTAATATTTCTGCATGATTTGAAGAAGTAGCAACCATGGTTTGTTTTATTGAACACCAGAATATGGTTGTACCTCCACATGTAAATAATAGTCTGCCTTAGATCGACCTTTATGTGGATCAAACAAATATCCTGCATCTGCATAACCAATCAATGATGACTTGGATTCATTTGGATAAAATAAACCCATATTAATGATCCCTCAGAGGTATCTGAATATATGCTTAATACTATTCCAGTGTCTTTGTATTGGGGAAGAACTAAATCTTGCCAACAAGCTTACTGAGAAAGCTATATCTGGTCAGAAATTATTGGCAGAATACATTGTTGACCTGAACAGTTTTGGTTTTGACGATTGACAAAGGAACACATGCATGAACCAAGTCAATGGACAGTGTATGCAAGTGACAGATATAATCAAACAAAAGGCATGCACATGAAAGGGATAAGTATAAGTGGTCATATCTGATATTCCCTGAATGCAAATGTTGCATAATTGATAAGGAGCAGGACACATTACTTAATGAGAACTCCATCCAAGATAATGAAGGAGTTAGAAGTTGAAGATAACTAGAACTCTTCCACCAAAGAAGAGTATATCATTAAAACTCTAGTTATTTCCTATTCTACTAACTCTCTATATATATATATTAGTTTGTTCTCCTTTACATGTGATGCATACATACTGAAGTTAATCAAGAAGATAGAGCAAAATAGCAAGGCATTTTGTGAGCAATTCTTGTGAGTTTTAAGAGTGTGATCCTGACGCTACACGAACCAATTTCATAAAGAGTTTTATGTGTCTTTCTTTATTTCTAGTTCAAAGTGTAGCATGTGTTATGAGTAGTACCTTTCAGCTTTCTTAGAAGCAAATTGTACTATGTACCTAAGTTGTATTATTTAAGTTAGAATTAACTTGAAGTAGTCACGATAGCCTGTGGCGTGTTGCCATAAAGGTTAAAGTTAATCCTTAGGTTTGCAAGAGGTGTAAACTCGAGTTGTATTATTCAAGTTAGAGTTAACTTAAAGCAGTCACAATAGCCTGTGGGTGGTTACTACAAGGGTTAGAGTTAATCCTTAGGTTTGCAAGAGTTTGTAAACTTTATTGTTGGCTTAGAGTTGTAGTGAAGTATTTGGGAAAAATTCTACTAGGTAGTAAGTCGTGGTTTTTCACCTTTGAGCCGAGTGTTTCCACGTAAAAATCCTTGTGTTCTTTACTTTCTGCATTATTTATTCCGCAACTGTAGTGTAAGTAATACATAGAAGAACCAGGTCATTTGATAATTCAGTGCACACAAAAATTCGGTACCATACAAATCACGCCCTCTTGTGTGGTATTGAAGTATAAAACATCAATTGGTATTAGAGCCAATTATCCTTAAAGAGACTAACACCTTAGGAAAAGATCAAGATGAGTGCACTACCTGAAAACTGTAAAGAGCAATCCACCACTATCCGATGATCACTACTATTCTTTGTGGAAGGAGAGGAGAAGAGATCATTTGCAGATGACTGATGGATGCTTCAAATATGGTAAAAAGAACCACATGATCAAGAAATGTTGTCACGCCCCAAACTCGGGGAGCGCGACCAGCGCTCAACCGAGTAAACATGGCTGAGCAAGCTTGTTAGATTTTATTCTACCCAAATTCATTCCTGAATAAAGAAGAGATGTACTCCATGTCACACCTCCTTTTTGCGCGCACGCCCCGAAGGGTAAAATGCGCGAGGGAGTTTTTCCAATTTAAGTGACAATATTCTAAAATGAGATTATTTATTTATTTCAGAGTCGCCACTTGGGAAAGGTTTGGCTTTGGGTGTCCCAAGTCACCGGTTTATCTTGAATCCCAAATCGAGGAAATTTTCGACTTTCCAAATGAAGTCTGCGAACCAGAAATTTTAAGTAAGGAATTCTGTTGACCCGAGGGAAGGTGTTAGGCACCCTCAAATCCCGTGGTTCTAGCACGATTGCTTAAATTGTTATAATGGCTAAATATCTGATTTAATACATGTTATGACTTGTGTGCTTTTGTTACATTTAAATCGCTTTTATTATTATTATTTTTATAGAATTGCAACGTCGTGAAAATGCATCCCGAACCACGTCACAATCAATGCGCCCGTGGTTGTTAATACATTCCGACTTTGTTGAGACTTGGATTTGGGTCACATAAATGCGCACCCGGATTTGAGAATGTAATTTAGTTAGATCGCACCCAAAGAGTCTAACGCGTTATTATCGTTGAGGAAGGCAGTGAAATTCAATAAACAAACCATCCCAAATTCTAAGTATTTATTAAGATCAATTATTGAGGACCCCGCAATTCGTATTTTTTATTTGGCGAGGCTCGTCTCATTATCTTTTAAAGGATAATCTTAGCATGACTACATTTCCTATTTTTTTTTGTTTTCTAAAAATAAATGAAAGAAAATACATGCTAATTAAATTACATGCTTAGCCAATTCTGGCCTCTTAATCATTATCGGACTAATTATTTACGAGGCGGGGAATTGTTTCAAGCCTTATTCCATGAGCGAACATGCTTTTAATTTGACATAAAAATTGTATACAAGATTAATAAAATGCTAAACTCACGCTAAACGTTTTTCAAGTTGAGTTGAGACTAACTTATTTGAACTAAGTTAATGAAATTAACTACTAGAGGATGCTACTAATGAGATTCGAATATTATCCTACAAACTGCCTAACGGGATCCGATAAAATTATAACTCAGAAGATTAAAACTACATTGTATTTGACAAGGTTAAAGCATTCTACCTTATACATACAACATATAGTTGAAAGAAAATCTAGTTATCACTATGCCAACTAACTCGTGCATTCCACAAATTGCATGATTATATCATTCGTACAACCAAACAACTGTAAATCACAATACTTAAATAGACTAAGCTTCAGTTAAGTACAAAAATTACCTACTGTATTATACTAATGAGTTACAACCTAACAAGCTACACAAATCTAACAACACCTACAAAGCTGTAATTACTGCAGCAGATAATTAAAATCCTTAGCGTCTCTTATTTCATGCTTTCACTATTACATCAATGCGAAATTCTAGTGTGTACCTGGATGTTGAAATGCGAAAAGAAGAAGCAGAAGGTAGAGAAGTCAGCAGCAACAACAAAGAGAAATGGCAGCAGCAAAAAAATGACAGCAGCAAAAGTAGAGCAGAATCAAACCCCAGATGGACAAAACAGAAATAGCCCAATGAAACAAGTACCCAGTACCCAAACAATCACACTCAGCAGACACCGTTGGGACTCGGAAATACCAATGTTAATCAACAGGCCGAAATAGGTGAAACCGAAACAACAATGGAAAATAGTTTCTAATTCTCAAACACTCAAAGGAGGGACCCTAAGTTTTGACAGAACAAATAGCAGGTTAATGCTAATTTTCAACAGAAAAAGGTGAGGAAAAACAGAGTTTTCAACTTAAATCAAGCAGCAGAGATTCTCTTTCTCTATCTTCCTTAATTCTTTTCTCCCTCTCCTCCCCTCCTTAGTTCTGAAAACCCTTCCCTTTTATAGCCAAAAATGACCTCATTCCCCCCAGCCTGTTAAAGCAAACTAGTTCAATAAAATACTGATCCCCTTCCATGTGAACCTTCTATTTTTCCACTCAAAAACTCAAAAGAAAAGTATTCCCCATCAGATTCCCCCTGACAGCCCTTTTTTCCTTATTATAAAGGTTTATCCTTTGTTAATTTAAGCAAGTATGGGCAGCATGAGTATGTCCTGACAGCACATGCTGTCCATTTTACTCTAATTCATTAACAGCTGACAAAACACATGCTGCCCAAGGCCTAAAGTGAGTAAACATGCTATCAATTTAAACCAAAGTCTGAAATCTATCCTAGACTGCAGCTATAAATCAATCCTTAAATGTTTTCTGACTTAACTTAACAGACTAACACACATTGACAATCAATTCTCAGCTGATTCAATAATGCCTCAGTAAATCAAATTAAATAGCATGAGTCAAATTAACTATCATTCCAGACTGAAACTAATTGACGACATATATCGAATCGACTACGCGAATCACAACACATACAATCAAAGCCAATGATCAGAATCCAATAGTATTAACATGTGATTCGAATTGTACTGACCAAAACAAAAAGGTTGCCCTGAAAACTAATTAATAGGCCAAATTCAATTTCAGTCAATTGTATAGTTTACAACCATACACCCAATCAATAAATGAAGAAAAACTCGACCAAATGAAAGGTCCGGGCAAAGTAGACAGAAAAGTCGACACAAAATGAAAACAAATCGAAATGACATTTAAACACATGAACAAACATTAAGCAAAACAAACAACATGAACTGGCAAGGAAAAGAAGAAGAAGATACCTTAAAGAATTGAAAATCAGATGACCATGTCTCAGATTTTGACTCGAACCTCTTTTGGGGTTGAACGGACTTTAATCGAAGTGTTCTCAACTGAGAATACTTCGATTACAATCTATTAGACCTCAAACTTCTTGTTTAATTGGACAAAACTTCAAATTCCGGATTTCTAGGGTTCTTGGGCCTGATTTGGGACTTGGGGTTTTCTGGTTAGATTCGGACCAAACCAAGCCTGGTTTGGTCACGAGGGAGGTCAGGGGGACACCTGGTATGGATTTGGGGGGGTTTGGCATGGGTTGGGGTCCGGCTCGAATCTTCAAATGAAGATTCGAGACGGTGGGGGAAGATTCGAGACCTACGGTTAGTAGATCTGTGTTAGGGGGGTTGAGGTGGCCTAGGGGTGTTAGTCTAGGGGTCACCGGCGTTGTTGCCGCCGGGTTTACGGTGAGGGGAAATGGGGGCGGCGCTAGGGTTTCGTAAGGTTTGGGTCTGGTGAGGGAGACGACTCTAGGGAGGGGGGTGTTCGGATGTGGGCGTGGGGTAAGAGGAAAGGTTTATATATGGGGTGGGTGAGTGAATCCAAACCGTTGGATCTGATGAGATCAACGGTTTGGATCACTTTAACTATATAAAACGGGGTCGTTCTGTCTCAGAGGGGGCTGGGTCGGTTTTGACGGGAATGGGTCAGGCTAATGAGGCGTTTTGGAGACCGTAGGATTAAACAAAACGGACGGCTCTGATTGAACATCCTTATACGGCGTCGTTTGGTTTAAAATGGGAGTTGAATTGGACCGTTAGATATGTCAGATCAACGGTCCAGATCTGGTAGGCCTTGGACGACATCGTTTGATGAGGCCAAACTGGACTGGGTCATGAAAAAATGCATTGGGCCTGATTCATGGTCTCAATTTTAAGCCCAAGTCCGAATTCCTTTAATTTTAAACCCCTTTCTTTTCTTCTTTTAATTTCTAAAAATCCCAACTAATTTGTAAAATAAAACTATACAAGTATTAAACAAACAATTATCACACACATTAACATAAAATCACTCAATGACAACAAATAGAATAAAAGATGCATATTTTGTGATTTTCCTTTTAATAATCGAATTATGGTTTGATTAATTCCTAATAGTAGAATGATATCCTAAACTTACACACGACATATATTTTTGTATTTTTTTGTTTGATAAGACTAAATAAACACAGACAAAACCACAAATAACTACCAAAAATGCCACGTAAGTTCCAAAATTGTACAGCAAGACTATTTGTTATTATTTTGATTTCTTTTAGAGTAATTGTCGTGTAAACAAAAATCACGTGCTTACAGCTGCCCCTCTTTGTCCGAAAATACGAAGAGTTTTCGTGCAAAGATAAAGTGAGTGGATATGAGCGATTTTTGCCCATTGGAATACTCCGTGTGAAGCACATTTTTTGAAAGATTTGACCGAATCTTTGCTTCAAGGATTTCCTACATATCCTGGGCTAAACAGGAATCAGGTCAATGTAGTTCGGGAAACCTTGGTAGCTGGGACTACCATGGGGTTGCAATGCTTGCTGTTACTGCTGTTTCTATTGCCGCTACTGCTTTACCGACCTCCTTATTACAACTAAAGGAAATTGAAACTGAGCTAACTATTTATGCCTGTCAACCGCTAGTTACAAGATTCCTATCTATAATTCTTTTGCAACTTGATCTTGCGTCTTAGCTGATTCTGCTTGTAGATTTCGATCCGAATCTTGATGCTTGCAAGTTGTAGGTGCTTGTTTATTTCTGCGGTATTGAGTGAGACGGGATTGGCGGAGCTCGGGACGTTGATCAAATTTTGGAGCGACCCGCCGTTTGTTTGTTCCAGTATTTGGGAACATCTTCTCTTTTTGTTCTTTTCTTCTTTTCTTTATTCTGGAGTGAGGCTCATCCCGTAGGTCATCTCGATCCACGTGCCTCGAGGTCAGACCTGCTGAGACAACGAAACAAACGAACGAAAGCCCCAGTTTCAACTAGGCAAATTTCGTAAGTTAATTGCCATGAAAATTTACAACACTGATGAGGGGATTGGAAAAACTCTAGTCTACGAAACGCAACTCAGGGATTGGAGCCCTAATGTCGCCAAACGTAAAAATGCACAACTCAGAGATGGGAGCCCTGATGTCGGCTGAAGGAAGGTTTCTCAACTCAGGGATTGGAGCCCTAATGCCGGCTCACAGAAAAATGCTCAGTTTAGGGATTGGAGCCCTAATGCTGGCTAACAGAAAAACGCTCAGTTCAGGGATTGGAGCCCTAATGCTGGCTAAATGGAAAAGTGCTCAACTCAGGGATTGGAGCCCTAATGTCGGCTAACAGAAAATATGCTCATTTCAGGGCTTGGAACCCTAATGCTGGCTAACGGAAAAAACACTCAGTTCAGGGATTGGAGCCCTAATGCTGGCTAAATGGAAAAAGTGCTCAACTCAGGGATTGGAGCCCTAATGTTGGCTTAACAGAAAAGTGCTCAGTTCAGGGATTGGAGCCCTAATGCTGGCTAAATGGAAAAAGTGCTCAACTCAGGGATTGGAGCCCTAATGTTGGCTTAACAGAAAAGTGCTCAGTTCAGGGATTGGAGCCCTAATGCTGGCTAACGGAAAATGTCGGGGATTCTAACTGACCCTCTTTTTTTGAGTTTTCTTCTTTTAGTAAAATGTAAGAGAGAATTTTGGGGAAACTTCCCTTTTGGGTAGATTCCTTATTGCCAAGCTGTTTCTTGCACTCATGTATTTCTTTTCTTTTGGGCGACACTTGCTTCTTGCATGGTTGCTTTGGATCACACCTGTTTCAATTTTCCAAACAAAGAACAATTGTCAGTTTGGAAATGGTGGTTGGTTCGATGGCCTTGATTGTTCCAATTGTTTTGTCTCGTCCTTATTCCTGTTAAGAAACTCTCCCATTGCTTGGATTCACAGGCGACACCCTTTTAAATTGCTCAGACTCGCATTCCCGGATTTGTGATGATTTGCCCGTGTAAGGCTTTGGTTCCTCCATCCCATTCTGCTTGGGGATTTTTACTGAGGTAGACTCAGTGGGGATTTTTATTGGGGAGACTCTGTGGGGATTTGTACAAGGGAGACCCTGTGGGGATTCGCTGGGGCAGACTCTTTGGGGGATTTTTACAAAGGGAGGCTCTGTGGGGATTTTTACAAAGGGAGACCCTGTTGGGATTTGTACAAAGAGAAACCCTGTGGGGATTTGTCGGTTTTTTTTTTGACTAGGTATGTATGGCTTTACTTCAAAGGCAACCAACATCGTGATCAATCGGGACTGGACAGTCGTCCACTGAAGCGGGGTATTTACTTCTTACTAAACGGAGCTCCGTGAAACCGGTCCTGGCACCTATTCTTTCCAGTATGTTTGGAACTTGGGGTTAAAAATGAGAGGGATTCAAAGAAAAATAAGACAAAGAACGGAGAAAACAAATTTAAAAGAGAAGTGTCCCTTTCGGGACAAGAAAGACTTATCTGAGGAAGACATGCTGACTTTAAATTGACATGACATGCTTTTTGGACTGGACGCCTGACCTTCAACGAACTTGCATTTCCTCATGAACCAAAACGGACCTGTGTTTCCAAATCGGTGGAACTTTGCCAAGACTTTCTGAGGTGGAATCATCCTTTCGGCCGACAGCGCCCTTTGCGGGTTTTCGCTAGTCGACCTCTCTCATTTCTCTCCTTACTGTCGCTTGATATCACTCTTTCCGAGTTTTTACTAAACAAGCTCTCTCATTTCGATTTCTCTACTCCCGTCGTCTTACGGTGCCCGAAGATTTTCACCGTTATGACTCTCTCGTTTTATTTCTCTCAATTTGAATGTACCAGCCTCCAATCATGATATCTCTCGGCTTCCCCTGCCTTTGGCAATTGATCTGAAGGACTTGTGCTTGGAATGGTGGATGAACTATCTTCTAAGCCATTTGGTGTGCCCCGGTTTCAATTTCAGGGTAAATTGGATTTTATTTTTGGTGTGACTGAACCCTAGAGAGAGACTGCCTACGTATCCTTTCGGAATCAAGTCAGACGTAGTTCAGGCTCATAATCAATTTTTTTTAAGGTAGCCAAACAAGCGTAACTGGCTCAAAGGGCTTGTGGAGAGAGTTGATAGTGTTTGGGTAGTGGGGATGAATCCTTCATCATCTCAAATGTGCCACAATATCGCCGAAGTAAACTCAAACATAGTACCTTTTGACTGCGTCCGCATTCACTGCTGTTTCAGAATCATTTCCTTCAATATCGCCCAGATACAATGCTCCTCTCGGCAATATCTTCCTGATGATGTATGGGCCTTTCCAATTAGGAGCAAATTTTCCTTTCGCTTCCTGGTGATGTGGCAGAATGCGTCTCAATACCAGTTGACCCACTTCAAAATTCCTGGGTCGGACTTTCTTGTTGTAAGCACGAGCCATTCTTCGTTGGTACAACTGCCCGTGACAAACCGCAGCCATTCGTTTCTAATCAATCAAAGTCAACTGTTCTAATTGAGTCTTAACCCACTTGCTATCTTCAATTTCTTCTTCGACAATGGTTCGGAGCGAAGGAATTTCCACCTCTGCTGGTATCATAGCCTCGGTCCCATAAACCAACAAGTAAGGGGTTGCCCCTATTGATGTGCGTACTGTAGTGCGATATCCCAACAATGCAAATGGTAACTGTTCATTCCATTATTGGGAACTCTGGATCGTCTTCCTCAAAATCTTCTTGATGTTCTTGTTTACTGCTTCAACAGCGCCATTGGCCTTGGGCCGATAAGGAGTGGAGTTCCTATGCGTTATTTTGAACTGTTCGCAAACATCCCCCCATCAAGTGACTATGCAGGTTTGCCGCATTACCTGTGATGATAGTTGCAGGAATACCGAAACGACAGATAAGATTTGAATGTACAAAATCCACCATAGCCTTCTTAATGACTGATTTGAGAGTGACAGCTTCTACCCATTTCGTGAAGTAGTCGATAGCAACCAATATGAATCTATGTCCATTTGAGGCCTTCGGCTCAATCGGACCAATGACGTCCATGCCCCAGGCAACAAATGGCCACGGTGCAGACATGGGATGCAATTCTGTGGGAGGTGCATGAATCAAATCACCATGCACCTGGCACTGATGGCATTTTCGAACGAAGCTAAAACAGTCCTTTTCCATGGTCATCCAGTAATAACCTGCTAGAAGGATTTTCTTTGCCAAAATATACCCGTTCATGTGGGGCCTGCACACTCCTGCATGTACTTCATGCATGATTCTCCCGCCTCCTCGGCATCAACACATCTTAACAAATTGAGGTCCGGGGTCCTTTTATACAATACCTTGCCGCTCAAAAAGAAACCACCCGCATGCCGCCTAATAGTCCTCTTTTGATCTCCAGTAGCATGTTCGGGGTATTCTTGTGTCTTCAAGAACCTCTTGATATCATGGTACCATGGTTGGGTACACGATCCTGCCTCGATTACATTACAGTAACCGTGTCTTTCCTTGATTTGGATTTCCAAAGGATCGACGTGGGCGTTGGCTGGGTAGGGTAACATTGAAGCTAAGGTGGCAAGTGCATCCGCTAGTTCATTGTGACACCGCGGGATATACCTGAACTCTATTGATTTGAAACGCTTTCCGAGGTCCTCCACGTGTTGTCGGTAAGGAATAAGCTTGACATCCTGAATTTCCCATTCACCTTGGGCTTGCGGATAATTAGGTCAGAATCCCCCATAATCAATAGATCTTCAACATCCTGATCGATCGCCATAGGCATGCCCATGATGCAGGCTTCATATTCAGCTATATTGTTCGTGTAAAAGAAACACAGTCTAGCTATAGCAGGATAGTGCTGACCAGAGGGCGAGATCAAAATTGCCCCAATTCCCACACCTTTGGCGTTTACGGCCCCATCAAAGAACATCTTCCAAACATGAGCGTTTTCCGATACCACTTCTATGGTGTTTATTTCTTCATCCGGAAAATAATTACTCAATGGTTGGTATTCCTCATCAACCGGGTTATCGGCCAAATGATCTGCTAACGCCTGGGCTTTCATTGTCGTGCGGGTGACATAGACTATGTCAAATTCAGTAAGCAAGATTTGCCACTTGGCCAGTCTTCCAGTAGGCATTGGTTTCTGAAATATGTACTTCAAAGGATCCAACCTGCTTATGAGGTAAGTAGTGTGAGCTTGGAGATAATGTCTCAATTTTTTAGCAACCCACGTCAAAGCACAACACGTTCTTTCCAGCAAAGTGTACTTGGCCTCGTAGCCAGTGAATTTCTTGCTCAAGTAATAGATCGCCTGCTCCTTCTTTCCGGTTATGTCATGTTGCCTGAGAACACAACCGAAAGAATTTTCCAAGACTGTCAGATACAAGAACAGGGGTCTTTCTGGCTCTGGCGGGACCAAAACTGGGGGATTTGTAAGATATTCTTTGATCTTGTCAAAAGCTTCTTGACACTTAGCCGTCCATTTGATCGCTGCATCCTTCCTCAATAGCTTGAATATGGGCTCACATGTGCTAGTCAGCTGGGCAATGAATCGACTGATATAGTTTAACCTGCCCAATAGACTCATCACGTCTTTCTTCGTTCTTGGGGGAGGTAGATCTCGGATAGATTTTATCTTTGTTGGATCTAATTCAATACCTCTCCTGCTTACTATGAAACCTAAAAGCTTGCCTGATGGGACTCCAAAAGCGCATTTGGCCGGGTTCAGCTTCAAGTTGTACTTTCTCAGTCTCTCGAAGAATTTCCTCAAGTCTTGGATATGATTGTCCCGAGTCCTGGACTTGACTATCACGTTGTCCACATACACCTCTATTTCTTGATGCATCATGTCATGAAAAATGGCAGTCATGGCTCTCATGTAAGTTGCCCCAGCATTCTTCAGACCGAATGGCATAACCCGGTAATAGTAAGTGCCCCAAGGTGTAGTGAAGGCAGTCTTCTCGGCGTCTTCTTCATCCATCAACACCTGATGATACCCAGCGTAACAATCTACGAAAGACTGGATCTCATGTTTGGCGCAATTATCAACAAGAATGTGGATGTTGGGCAATGGGAAATTGTCTTTGGGGCTCCCCTGTTCAAATCTCGATAATCCACACATACCCGAGTCTTCCCATCTTTTTTCGGCACTGGAACTACATTGCCAACCACGTGGTGTACTGGACTACCCGAATTACTCCCGTTTTCAACTGCTTGGTGATTTCTTCTTTCACTGACATCGGTTTTGAACTTTCTCTGCTTTTATTGAACTGGAGGACAATCAGGGTGAATTGGCAATTTATGCACCACTAGATCAACGCCTAATCCTGGCATGTCATCGTATGACCAAGCAAACACATCTTTAAATTCAAAAAGGAGTTGAATTATCGCGTCTCGCGTTTTCTCATCCGTGTGAATGCTTATCTTGGTCTCTCGGATTTCTTCAGGAGTTCCCAAATTAACCGGTTCAGTGTCATTCAGATTCGGCTTAGGTTTATTCTCAAAGTATTCCAATTCTCGATTTATTTCGCTAAAAGCCTCTTCTTCGTCATATTCCGATTCTTGGTTCATTATTTCACAATTAAATAGCTCGTTGTGATCTGGGCGTGAAGTCCGCAAACATGTCATATTATTTAAAGCCGCATTATTATAACTGAAAGAAAAGATAAAGGAAAAATAACAGAAATCAGAATAAAGGAAAAAAATGAGAAAACACTGATTTTTATTTCTTGGAATTTGGAAGATAACAAGGTTTATATTTCAGGAATTCAAAAACAAGAAACTGAAGGAAAAACATCCGAGTTACATCCTGGGGATAACTCGAGATGCAGGAAAGGTGGCAGGACAGGTCTACCTGGACTCCTGTCTAGTTGGGAATGGCGTGGCCTCCCAGTTTCGAAGCTTGGCATTTGGCCCCACATATAACATCTCAGCGGTGCTTGTGCCTTCTTCTAGTTGAACCATGTGAGCTTCGTAGAGCATTCCTCTCATTGCCCCACATATCTCCTCGATCTCTTCGGCCATGAAAACCTCATCGTCTTCTTCTTCGATGTATTTCGGTCCGACGAAAGTCTCGTATAAATCTGGCAATGGCCGAGGCAGTTTCCAACCCTCATTTTTCCTCTTCCTTGCCCACTCTTCATCTTTTGGAGTGGGTTGAAACCTATCCCAAAAAGTTTCTTGGTGGAAGGCAGGGTGATGGGTTCCGTTATTCCTTGCAACGTTTGTCCGAGCCCTTTCCCTGGCCTGAATCCATGTCGGATCATTTCTTTAGCCACCATGATTGAGACGTTGGACAAGAAAGGTTGGGGGCAAAGTCTTCCTTCTTCGTACTGCTCTGCTAGCACAACTTCGAAAGCCTGATAAACCGTGTGCTCGCTCCCTTCCCTTGATTCAAGATATGGGATGGATGGGTCCCGATAAATAGACTGTTCGTCTTCTCCGTGGACCACAATTTCCCAATCTTCATATTCAAATTTCACCATCTGGTGAAGAGTGGAAGGCACAACCCCTGCCGCATGAATCCAAGGTCTGCCGAGGAGAAAATTGTAAGACGTATCCATGTCAAGCACCTGGAAAGTTATTTCAAACTCCACTGGTCCTATAGTCAACACCAAGTCTATTTCCCCGAGGGTGTCCCTCTTGACGCCATCAAAAGCCCTTACGCAGACATTATTGGGGCGGATTCTTCCGGTCCCAATTTCCATTCTCTGTAGTGTGGAGAGCGGACAAATGTCAACACCTGAACCTCCATCCAACATTACCCGCTTGACGTAGTAGTCTTCGCATTTAATTGTCAGATGTAAAGCTTTGTTGTGAGCTGCTCCCTCTGGAGGTAAATCGTTCTTGCTGGAAGAAACCTGGTTAACGGTGAAGAACCTCTCCGCCATTCGTTCCAGTTGTTTGACTGAGGTTTCAACTGGTATGTACGCTTCGTTCAGGGTCTTGAGCAAGATCTTTTGGTGTTCGGCCGACCTCATCAGCAGAGATAGCATGGACACTTGCTCGGGGCACTTGCGTAGTTGATCCACCACTTCGTAGTCTGGCATTTTCATCTTTTGGAAGAAAGCTTCCGCTTCTTCAACGCTTACAAGTTCCTTGGGTGGGAAGCGTTTCCGTGTGGCGTTGTTTAACTCTTGAGTGTTCGAATAGCTTCCAACGAAAGTACTCTCCGGAAGTTCTCCCGTGATTTCTCTGCCTTTGTACGTAACTAACGTTCTTTGATAGTTCCATAGTACTGTGGACGGGTCTGTCATTGGCTTCTGTGGTACGCGTCCGATAACCACTGGCTCATTCAGCCGAGATGGTTGAATCGTCCCCCGGACCACATAGCCTCATTTTGGTACGTACATTGGTTTTGCCTTGTTGACTTCGAATTTCTGCGGCTTCTCTGCTCGACCTCGTGGAACATAAAGAACTTCATTCCTCACAGGCACCATCGTCACTGTCTTTTCCTCGACCTTCTCTTTGGGCTCAACCTTGACAGTACTGTCCTTCTTTTCCCCTTTCTCTAGCTTTGGGGTGGTTTTAGGCTTTTTCCCTGCATCGACGATGGCGATTATAGCTTTTAAAGCAGGATCAAATTCTTTGTCCTCGCAAATCATTCCAATCAACGACCCGTTATTGTGAGCGGGCAACAGATTGTTAGTCACATTTGGGACCTCCTCGTCCTTTAGTACTATCTTCCCCTGCTCTATTAAGTTCTCAACTACCCTTCTCAAAGCCCAACAATCATTTGTATTGTGCCCTTCTGCTCCTGAATGATAGACGCACCTAACACCAGCTTTGTAAGCAGGTGATGCCGAATTGTGCCTTGTCTGAGGGACTGGCTGCAGGAAACCCATCTGGACTAGCTTTGGGAACAAAGTAGAATATGGTTCACCGATGGGTGTGAAAGTCCGTCTTCTAGGTGGTTCCTGAGGGCGGAAGTTATTTTGAGGGGGCTGTGGATTATAGTGGTTCCGGTAGGGAGGCTGATTTCTAGGAGGTGGAGCTTGGCCTCGATTGGCTTGCTGCGGTGGATGGACATAGGGCTGGGTATTCATCACCATGTAGGGTTGAGGAGCATAAGTCACATTTTGGTGGGGGTAGTAATGCTGTGGGGTTCTTTCTGGAAAGCGGGGCCTAGGATTACGATATTCCCTCGCTTCTGATGCGCCATGGATGTTTCTTCCTTTTTCTTTCCTCTTGCCATTCCTCCGGACCCGCTTTGGACGGCTTGGGAGGTTGCCCTTATGGCTGCTTGACTTAAGATTCTACCCGTTTTCAAACCATTCTCTACCATCTCCCCGATCTTGATTGCTTCCGCGAAAGGCTTTCCCATGGCTGACATCATATTCTGGAAATAGTCTGATTCTTGAGCCTGGAGGAAAGTAGTGACCATTTCTATCTCGTCCATAGGAGGTTTTACCCTTGATGCCTGCTCGCACCATTTAATAGCATATTCTCTGAAGCTTTCTGAAGGTTTCTTCTTCAAGTTTGATAGAGAATTTCTGTCTGGTGCAATGTCGATGTTATACTGGAATTGTCTCACAAAATCTCTGGCGAGATCATCCCATATATGCCATCGAGATATGTCTTGGTCCATATACCACTCTGAAGCCATTCCTATCAGACTTTCTCCGAAGTATGTCATCAACAATTCTTCTTTGCCGCCGGCTCCCCGCAACTGGTTGCAATACTTCTTGAGATGAGCAATGGGGTCGCCGTGCCCGTCATACTTATCAAACTTTGGGGTTTTGAAACCCACGGGTAGGTGCACGTGAGGGAACATGCATAGATCGGTATAGGAGACACTCTTCTGTCCGCTTAAACCTTGCATGATTTTCAAACTCCGCTCGAGGCTCCTCATCCTTTTCGCCATCTCATCTTGTTCAGCAGCTTTGGGGTTTTGATCCTGCCTAGGTGCAAACTCGTATTGAGGTTGTTGAGGATGAGTGCTGGTTGTGAACCGAGTTGGTTCCAGTGAGAAAGATGGTGCTTGGAATGTGAATGAGGATGAGTCAAAATTTGGCTTGTGTGTAGCAGGTTGTGCCACGATTGGACAGGGAGGTGCAGTGAATATGTTCGTAGCTACGTCCGTTGTTGACATCCGGGGATAAGAATCAAAGGGCGATCTAGAATAGAGGGCTGAAATGGTTGGGTACCCGAATGGGGTAGCTGGATAGCTTATGGGGACGTTGGAAGTCCCACTTGTCCTGGAGAACAACTCAGGGAACCCAGGGATTACACTCGGTGGCTCTTTTCTGTTATTCCAGTCATCCAACATTTCCAACATGCGGAGCCGCAGGATTCTGTTTTCCTCAGCAGTTGCTGACTCGGGCGTCAGGATGGCCGAGATTGAACTCTCCTTGGAAACAGGAACCGTCGGCAAAGGAATTTCTGAAGACATCTCTATGCTTCCCTTTGATCTTGTGAAGTAAGTGTGAATAGTCCCTCTCGACTTAACAACAGGTAACTGAACACTTCCTTTCGACCTCGTAAAGTATGAATGTGAGGCCAGACCTCTACCGAACCAAACCACCTTTTCTAAAAACCTGGAGAAAACGCTCAGCAGCAAGCAAATGGTTAGTTTGAAACAAATAACAGATAGGTAATCGCACGTTGGGGCGTGATGCACCTATACAGTTAAGTGAATTTCTACATGTTTGCAACGAAGGCATGCGTCATTCCGGCTTCTCTTTAGGCTTTCCTTTATTTATCATCATTTTTCTTTCTTTGCTTTTTCTATTATTATTGTTTTCATTATTTGCAGTTAAAAATGTGACCGGATCCGATGAGGATTGCCTACCTATCACGATGCCGCGTGAATCAGATCATTACATAGTTCAAAACAGATGAGTGTAAAAGAAGCACACATTTTATTACTGAAACAATCTATTACAAACTAACATTTTTGAAAAAAAGGAAAATAACAAGCCTTGAAACAAGTACAGACTCAATAGACTAATACACCTTGATGCAAAAGACGGGCAGACTCAACCTATGAATACATTAAGGTTCCGAGAATTGGCACCCGTGGGGCATCGTTCGGCCTTGCAGTGGTCTTAGGTGTGAGGTCCCTTTCAAGTTGTTCCAGCTCATGCATGGTTTTCTTGACATAAACCATCACTGCCGAGAGAACGGTAATGCTGGTCATGTTTTCACACCGTAGACATCTTCTGATGATGTCATGGGCAATGGTCCTAATCTTATCCCTGGTTTGCCTCTTTTCTTTGAGTAAGTGCTCTATTTGATGATTACGGGCTGTCATAACCCGAGAATCCTGGAGGCATTGATTTTGCCACTGCTGAATTTCTACTTACATCTGGGCTAAGAGCTTGCAGCAATGTCTATTTTCAACTCCCAGGGTTCGGGTTTGCTCAAACGCTCTGTCCACCTTTTTCTTCAGATTGGCAATGGTTCGCTCGTGATCCCTTTCCAACTGCCACAGGTGCCGGTTACGCTTTTCTGTCCTTCTTGCCCAGTGTGCTTCGAGCCCTGCTATGGTATTTTCTGACTCACTCTGGCACTCCCCAATTTATATCCTTAAAACTTTTATCAATCGTTTATCCAACCGGCTCCTTTGCTGGTTATCAACATCTATCCTCATCTGTTTGATCTGGGCCCTGAGCATCTCATTTTCCTGGGTCAACCTGTTCTTTTCTCCCAGATCGGTAGCAACTTGCACGTTGTGCTCATATTTCAGACCTTCAACTTGTTGCTTCAACTTGCTGATTTCGGTACAATAACCTCTTTCTCTTGCCAACCAATCCCACTGTTTTTGCGATGACTCAGCGAAATTCAGGATGTGAGGTCTTTTAGCCGGCCTTTCGTGTTCAAGTTCTCTTTTGTACCATGCAAGGTAACCTGGTGCCATTTCACTTTTGGCCCGATCCTGCACACAAGTATCTGCTTTCAAATATTGACATTCGTTCCAGATTTGGCGGATTTTTGCTTCAGGAAATTGTCCGTCAGGGCTTATCTCAATTGTTTGAGCACTAAGATCTTCCTCGTGTGGTACTATCTGGCATCTTCCGAGTTGTCTCAAGACTCGGCAGGGCGCGTAAGGTTGAATTCTCTTAAGTCCCATCAGTAGAAAGTGAGTTCTGGATGCTGGCATATACATGA
This sequence comes from Nicotiana sylvestris, assembly GCF_000393655.2. Taxonomy (NCBI): domain Eukaryota; kingdom Viridiplantae; phylum Streptophyta; class Magnoliopsida; order Solanales; family Solanaceae; genus Nicotiana; species Nicotiana sylvestris. The sequence goes on from NC_091065.1 coordinate 107,903,151, forward strand.
CCTCATCAACAGGCAACCATCCCAGTGTCCATTGTATTTGGCTGGCAGTGAGAGTCTGAAATAATGAAGTCCATGCCATAACTCCTTTGGGCAGACTGATTTTTTTGGTTCTTGTGTAAAACTCTTCTATGAAAGTTTCTTCGAGGAACCATGGCTCAAAAGCTCGGAACGATGACAGAGATGTTCAGTCATCCATATTTGTAACAGCAAGTTACACCCTTCGAAGAAATTCCCCCCGGATTTGCAGGCTGTGAGAGCTCGAAAGATATCAGATACCACCATAGGCGCGAGAGTACTATCATTCTGTGTGAGAAAAGTACTGACGACCCCGGATATTTTCAGATCAATATTTCTGTCTTTCCTCGGAAATACCAGAAGACCCAAAAATGTTATCATGAAAGCCACCCGTCTGTGCTCATCCCACTTCTGACGACTACATTTGCTGCATATCTTGTTAATCGGATTGTTGAATCCTCCTACATGACCATACCTGTCGTATATGAAGCATGGATTATAAAAACCGGCGGCCAAATCTGGGTTATGGACCGTCCTGGGTATTTTTAGTAAGTCTAGAAATTGATGCACCGTGACAGCTCTTGGGGCAACCAGGTATTTTTGCCTTAATGGAAGTTCAGCATTTCCGATGTACCCAGCCATTTCCTCCAGAGTCGGGGTGAGTTCAAAGTCGGAGAAGTGGAAAACATTGTGCGCTGGGTCCCAGTAGGTGACCAAGGCTCTTATGATATCTCCCCGAGGCTGAATTTCCAATAAACCCGTGAGACCTTTCAGATATTTCTTGACCTCATCTTGCCCTTCAATACCTAGATCATTCCACCATAGCCGTAACTTGACAGGGATTTTAGTCATTATTGAAAAGTGTTCATTTTGCATTGTGCTCATCCTGCACATTTATTAAGGTGACTTTAAGCAAAAATGATTTGACTGAAAAAAATATTTTGACTATATATTATTTTTTTTATAGAAAAAGAAGATCCGATTTTCGAACACGGCCTTTCAGCACTTCGGGGATGAAGATTTTAAGGCTGTGAGGGTCAACCGATCAAAAACTCTAAAAGATGACCGAAAGTGGCCGTTTATGCAAAATCAGCCTTCCGCCGTCCCTTTCGGGAACATTTGGCTATTTTTGACAAAACAATCACTTGATTTATTTATGACTCTCTTTTTTTTAGTAATGAACCAACATGGGGAACACAACCTCACAGAGCCTCGGGGACGAGGATCCTAAGGCCGTTGGGCAATTTGGTCGGAAAAAAGTAAAAATGACCAATAATGGCCGTTTGTGCAAAGTCAGCCTTCCGGCGCCCCTTTCGGGAACATTCGACTATTCTTGACAAAACGGCATTACCCGACTCATTCATGACGAAATTAAAATTCTAACATTTTGGCTATTTGAAAAAGGGAAGTTGGGCCCGATGAGGGTTGTCTACGTATCTCACACCCTATGAGAATCAAATTGGCGTAGTTCGGGCTCATACCGGTGTAGAGTAAATAAACTAAAACCCCTTCTGAATACAATTTTTTAAAGAAAAGGAGAAAAAATATTTTTCTGGATTTTTTTTATATTTTTTTTTGTCTTTTTTTTTGAAAAGAGATGAAGACTAAAGAAATATTTTTTCTTTGAACTTTTTTTTTTGAAATTTCGAAAAATCTTTTAAGGAAGTATTTGGACTATTAGTCCGAATTTATAAAAGAGATACTACAAAAGAGACAACATATTTTTTTTGAATTTTGAATTTTCCCCTTTTTTACTTTTTAAGTAAATATATTTTTTTTGGATTTTGAAAGTGATTAAAAGGAATTTTTTATATATATATATATGTTTTTTTTTTAATAAATCAAACTAAAAGACAAATTTTGTTTTCATTTTTTTTATAAGAAAATTCTGGCGAGGTTTTGACACTACTTGGACATTGGTTTTATTTTTCCAAAAATAAGTAATTATCTCCCTACGCTGCTATTTTTCTTTCCTTTTTGAATTTTGTTTTTTTAGAAACCGGTCAGCATGCAGATCTGAAGCAAATAAATGCGCAAAACAAACGGGATGCAGCAAGATGATCTTTTCATTTCAGGTTACCTGTCCTAGACGGACCCAACCCCTGTGTTGAGTCCCCTATGTCAAATGCAACATGATGCAAATAAGCATTCCTACTAGGGATCCGGCATGAGATTTTGTCATACTAGGTTTATAACCTGGGTATATGTTCTAGACTGTGTACCCGAGCGGACAACTCGAGTCGAGGAGGGGGCTACGTACCGGGGACCCGCGAGATCGTCCGACTTTGTAACTTGTCCGGCCTCTTTCTTATTTCAGGTATTGACACTAACAGAATAGGGAGTCTCGACCAACAAGCTTCTCCCCGGTTTGAGTCCCCTATATCAAATGCAACATGATGCAAATAAGCGTTCCTACTAGGGATCCGGCATGAGGTTTTGTCATACTAGGTTTATAACCTGGGTATATGTTCTAGACTGTGTACCCGAGCGGACAACTCGAGTCGAGGAGAGGGCTACGTACCGGGGACCCGCGAGATCGTCCGACTTTGTAACTTGTCCGGCCTCTTTCTTATTTCAGGTATTGATACTAACAGAATAGGGAGTCTCGACCAGCAAGCTTCTACCCGGAGGTAAGAAGAGAATGGTTTTGGCACAGTTTATATACAGTTCAGATAATATCAAAGCGGTAAAAACAACATTTAGCACGTTATGACAAAACATGTAATAAATATCAAATAATAAAGCCAAATATAACAATTATTCTAAGTTCGAATTCTTGAACCCTGAACCAGTGGTTCTGGGTTATTCCCCAGCGGAGTCGCCAGAGCTGTCACACCTCCTTTTTGCGCGCACGCCCCGAAGGGTAAAATGCGCGAGGGAGTTTTTCCAATTTAAGTGACAATATTCGAAAATGAGATTATTTATTTATTTCAGAGTCGCCACTTGGGAAAGGTTTGGCTTTTGGTGTCCCAAGTCACCAGTTTATCTTGAATCCCAAATCGAGGAAATTTTCGACTTTCCAAATGAAGTCTGCGAACCAGAAATTCTAAGTAAGGAATTCTGTTGACCCGAGGGAAGGTGTTAGGCACCCTCGAATCCCGTGGTTCTAGCACGGTCGCTTAAATTGTTATAATGGCTAAATATCTGATTTAATACATGTTATGACTTGTGTGCTTTTGTTACGTTTAAACCGCTTTTATTATTATTATTTTTATAGAATTGCAACGTCGTGAAATTGCATCCCGAACCACGTCACAATCAACGCGCCCGTGGTTGTTAATACATTCCGACTTCGTTGAGACTTGGATTTGGGTCACATAAATGCGCACCCGGATTTGAGAATGTAATTTAGTTAGATCGCGCCCAAAGAGTCTAACGCGTTATTATCTTTGAGGAAGGCAGTGAAATTCAATAAACAAACCATCCCAAATTCTAAGTATTTATTAAGATCAATTATTGAGGGTCCCGCAATTCGTATTTTTTATTTGGCGAGGCTCGTCTCATTATCTTTTAAAGGATAATCTTAGCATGACTACATTTCCTATTTTTTTTTGTTTTCTAAAAATAAATGAAAGAAAATACATGCTAATTAAATTACATGCTTAGCCAATTCTGGCCTCTTATTAATTATCGGACTAATTATTTACGAGGCGGGGAATTGTTTCAAGCCTTATTCCATGAGCGAACATGCTTTTAATTTGACATAAAAATTGTATACAAGATTAATAAAATGCTAAACTCACGCTAAACGTTTTTCAAGTTGAGTTGAGACTAACTTATTTGAACTAAGTTAATGGAATTAACTACTAGAGGATGCAACTAATGAGATTCGAATATTATCCTACAAACTGCCTAACGGGATCCGATAAAATTATAACTCAGAAGATTAAAACTATATTGTATTTGACAAGGTTAAAGCATTCTACCTTATACATACAACATATAGCTGAAAGGAAATCTAGTTATCACTATGCCAAATAACTCATGCATTCCACAAATTTCATGATTATATCATTCGTACAACCAAACAGCTGTAAATCACAATACTTAAACAGACTATGCTTCAGTTAAGTACAAAAATTACCTACTGTATTATACTAATGAGTTACAACCTAACAAGCTACACAAATCTAACAACATCTACAAAGCTGTAATTACTGCAGCAGATGATTAAAATCCTTAGCGTCTCTTATTTCATGCTTTCACTATTACATCAATGCGAAATTCTAGTGTGTACCTGGATGTTGAAATGCGAAAAGAAGAAGCAGAAGGTAGAGAAGTCAGCAGCAGCAGCAAAGAGAAATGGCAGCAGCAAAAAAATGACAGCAGCAAAAGTAGAGCAGAATCAAACCCCAGATGGACAAAACAGAAATAGCCCAATGAAACAAGTACCCAGTACCCAACAATCACACTCAGCAGACTCCGTTGGGACTCGAAAATACCAATGTTAATCAACAGGCCGAAATAGGTGAAACCGAAACAATAATGGAAAACAGTTTCTAATTCTCAAACACTCAAAGGAGGGACCCTAAGTTTTGACAGAACAAATAGCAGGTTAATGCTAATTTTCAACAGAAAAAGGTGAGGAAAAACAGAGTTTTCAACTTAAATCAAGCAGCAGAGATTCTCTTTCTCTATCTCCCTTAATTCTTTTCTCCCTCTCCTCCCCTCCTTAGTTCTGAAAACCGATCCCTTTTATATCCAAAAATGACCTTATCCCCCCAGCATGTTAAAGCAAACTAGTCCAATAAAATATTGATCCCCTTCCATGTGAACCTTCTGTTTTTCCACTCAAAAACTCAAAAGAAAAGTATTCCCCATCAGATTCCCCCTGACATCCCTCTTTTCCTTATTATAAAGGTTTATCCTTTGTTAATTTAAGCAAGTATGGGCAGCATGAGTATGTCCTGACAGCACATGCTGTCCATTTTACTCTAATTCATTAAAAGCTGACAAAACACATGTTGCCCAAGGCCTAAAGTGAGTAAACATGCTATCAATTTAAACCAAAGTCTGAAATCTATCCTAGACTGCAGCTATAAATCAATCCTTAAATGTTTTCTGACTTAACTTAACAGGCTAACACACATTGACAATCAATTCTCAGCTGATTCAATAATGCCTCAGTAAATCAAATTAAATAGCATAAGTCAAATTAACTATCATTCCAGACTGAAACTAATTGACGACATATATCGAATCGACTACGCGAATCACAACACATACAATCAAAGCCAATAATCAGAATCCAACAGTATTAACCAAAACAAAAAGGTTGCCCTGAAAACTAATTAATCGACCAAATTCAATTTCAGTCAATTGTATAGTTTACAACTATACACCCAATCAATAAATGAAGAAAACTCGACCAAATGAAAGGTACGGGCAAAGTGGACCGAAAAGTCGACACAAAATGAAAACAAATCTAAATGACATTTAAACACATGAACAAACATTAAGCAAAACAAACAACATGAACTGGCAAGGAAAAGAAGAAGAAGATACCTGAAAGAATTGAAAATCAGATGACCATGTCTCGGATTTTGACTCGAACCTCTTTTGGGGTTGAACGGGCTTTAATCGAAGTGTTCTCAACTGAGAATACTTCGATTAAAATCTATTAGACCTCAAACTTCTTGTTTAATTGGACAAAACTTCAAATTCCGGATTTTTAGGGTTCTTGGGCCTGATTTGGGACTTGGGGTTTTCTGGTTAGATTCGGACCAAACCAAGCCTGGTTTGGTCACGAGGGAGGTCAGGGGGACACCTGGTATGGATTTGAGGGGTTTGGCATGGGTTGGGGTCTGGCTCGAATCTTCAAATGAAGATTCGAGACGGTGGGGGAAGATTCAAGACCTACGGTTAGTAGATCTGTGTTCAAGGGGTCGAGGTGGCCTAGGGGTGTTAGTCTGGGGGTCACCGGCGTTGTTGCCGTCAGGTTTACGGTGAGGGGAAAGGGGGGCGGCGCTAGGGTTTCGTGGGGTTTGGGTCTGGTGAGGGAGACGACTCAAGGGAGGGGGGTGTTCGGATGGGGGCGTGGGGTAAGAGGGCAGGTTTATATGTGGGGTGGGTGAGTGAATCCAAACCGTTGGATCTGATGAGATCAACGATTTGGATCACTTTAACTATATAAAACGGGGTCGTTCTGTCTCAGAGGGGGCTGGGTCGGTTTTGACGGGAATGGGTCGGGCTAATGAGGCGTTTTGGAGACCGTAGGATTAAACAAAACGGACGGCTCTGATTGAACATCCTTATACGGCGTCGTTTGGTTTAAAACGGGAGTTGAATTGGACCGTTAGATATGTCAGATCAACGGTCCAGATCTAGTAGGCATTGGATGACGTCGTTTGATGAGGCCAAACTGGACTGGTTCATGAAAAAATGCATTGGGCCTGATTCTTGGTCTCAATTTTAAGCCCAAGTCCGAATTCCTTTAATTTTAAACCTTTTTCTTTTCTTCTTTTAATTTCTAAAAATCCCAACTAATTTGTAAAATAAAACTATACAAGTATTAAACAAACAATTATCACACACATTAACATAAAATCACTCAATGACAACAAATAGAATAAAAGATGCATATTTTGTGATTTTCCTTTTAATAATCGAATTATGGTTTGATTAATTCCTAATAGTAGAATGATATCCTAAACTTACACACGACATATATTTTTGTATTTTTTTGTTTGATAAGACTAAATAAACACAGACAAAACCACAAATAACTACCAAAAATGCCACGTAAGTTCCAAAATTGTACAGCAAGACCATTTGTTATTATTTTGATTTCTTTTGGAGTAATTGTCGTGAAAACAAAAATCACGTGCTCACACTCCATTAATCAAACACTGAAAAGATTTCATTAACCACTTCCATTTCATTCCCATTAATATCATCATTCAATATTTCCAAAATAGTATGACTTTATAGGTTTAATGAGAAAAATATATTTGCCAAATACCAACATTTCCGATTCAATTCCCAACATCAAACACCACCCACAACCTGTCTACGGAGCTTCTAAGTACAACTGAAGAGTAATAAGGAAATGCCAGCAACAAGGCCCCGGCTATACCTCAAAACACAAAGTACATAAGAAATAAGAGATACATGACCACGAAATGAAGTGAGGCTCACCAAGTCAGTTAAAGAGAGTATACCCCTATCACTGATCAATGATGCCTGCTATGCAACCACCTACATCCATTGAAGATGCAGCACCCCCGAAAAAGGGATGTTAGTACATATGGAATAGTAATAATATGTAAAGCTAACTATCCTCTTTCAAAATAGAATGCCAACATAAAAGGGAAAACCATGGAAACAACAATCAACAATCAATGATATCCAATTTCCAAGTTAAAACATAATAATTTCCAAAATATGAAGATAATATTATTTTTTTAGTTGGGAGATCTTTAGCACCAATATACTACCGTTCACAATACCAATATTACCTTACTTTTAGCACGGAGTCTGATCACGACCCGATCAGTTAAGCTATCTCATCCGAGACATCAACCACAATCACAATTTCAATTACAATTTCCACCACAATCACCATCATGTGTGTGGCATGGTGTCCGACCACGACCCGATCGGCTAGGCCATCTCACCACAATGTCATGTTGATCAACATCATCCTTTTCTATCAATCATCTCATCCCAATTAAGGGAAATAATTTTATCACATCAACCTCATCCCAAATAAGGGTAATAATTACAATCCACTCCTACACCGGTACGTGTAGTTTCAGGGTTAGGTTATTTCAACTTACCCTTCCTCAATAACTATCGATACTCCCAAAAATATTTTTGATTTGCTTACAAAGGAAACAACAATACAAATGCATTTACCTCATAACCTTTCATACCGTATATAGCCTCATTGGCACTTTCAATAACTTTCAACATCATTGTTTCATTGGCTCTCTTTGCCATATATATGATTCTTCATTCATGGCACAATGGTCATATTTCATATTCTACACTTTCATTTCTTTCCCTTCATGGGTCATCATCATAATTATCAACAAATAGAATATTCTGGAAATCACAACCTTATGTTCATTAGTAATGAAGGCTTTAAACACAATGGATTTCTTTCCAAGAAATGGAGTAAATTGATTGGCAAGCGAAGCACAAGTTAAAATCAGAAACAAGTAACACGTCATTTATTCTTGCAATACTCTTTCCGATAAATGACATACAATTTCAACACCTGAGTATGTAAGAACTCGAATCACACTGGATATTTTTATAAAGTAAAGCATTAGTTAAAACAATCACATATGGGCATCATTTGAGTACATAAGCTTTTAGGCGATTCTATTTTCGAAATCAATTTGGAACAATTGAATCAAGGCTCATATCATAATCTTTCTCACATCATCTCATTTCATTGGCACCACTTGCCACAAGTATAACTTTCATTCTTGGCACATTGGTCACATTTTATATCCCCAATTCACTTATTTCATTTTCAAGCATCTTTATAAATTATCAACAACAATACATTTCCAATCAAGACTTTAGGTACACATATGAAGACTTAAGAGTCTTATGCATATTGAGATTTTCTCAAACAATTTGGCATCATAAACTTCATTTGAAATAGACTCAACGACATAGTATTTCAATACACATATCATTCTTGAACACATTCCCAAAGGATAATATAATGTGATAAGAACATTCGGAACACGCTTTGAATACATAATTCTCGACACTTTGGTTATTCGAGACAATCAAATTTATTGGGAACAACTCGGTACATAGAATAAGGAACTTGGGACAACCATACTTGAAACTTATGGGAGCATCATGGAATTTAATTCTAAGAGAGTAGTTTAGCCAACATACCTTATTTGAGCTTTCCTTAAGTTACTACAACTCCCCAACATTTCTAGCAATAACAATCTATAGGATAGCGAAAATTAGCTAATAATTAGAAGAATTCTCATGGTGTAACTCTCCTAGGAATTTTGTCAAATACCTAGCATGCAAAATATATCACAAGATTCTACAATGGTAATAACTTCTTCCCTCAACCAATTTCAATAAGAAACTACCCAAAATGGTCCATTAACCTCACATACTACAACCTAGTATCACATGCATGGCCTATTTCTAACCCTACAATATATTTAAACTCATAACCTCTTGCATAAAAGCTTAGGAGTAGGGCTTACCCGAAAAGATGATGATCTAGTGATTGGCTTCCTTGATTCTTGAAAATTGGTGCAAGATTGGATAATTGGGATGTTAGGTTTCCTCCTTCTCTATCTAAAATGCTCTTACCTCTCTCTAAAATCATCAGATAATTGTCCCAATATAAACTCAAAGCCTATTTACCAAAATGGGGTCGAGTTATGAAAATAGGAAAATGGACCCTCCGAACTCAGGTTTGCGATCGTACAATGGGTATGCGGGTCGCACAATGAACCGCAAAACTGATGTCCAGAACTGGGCTACACTGGTCAGGTCTGCGACCATTTTGCGGTTTGCAGACCACTTTTGCGGTTCGCATAATAATTCTGCAGTCACACATCTGACCGCATAGTCACATTTTTCTAGCCGTTGGTAATTTGGTCATAACTTCTTGTAGGAATGTCCAAATGACAAACAGTTTGAAGAGTTAGAAACTAGACTCGAAGATATTTCATTTGATAGGTTGTTAATCATATAAATCCTTATATATATGTAGATATGCTCGTCCAAAGTTTGGTCTTGTGTGTACTCATTTGGAACTTTAGTCTATCATTTAATTTTCCAACTTGACTTATACTTAGGGCTCTCCTTAGACCCCACATCACTGATAATATGCCTCATACACTTATTATCATATCCAATTGATATACATCATATTAATAGTCCTTGTACATACACAAAATAATATAATTAGAACATATCAACTTTCTTACTGGCACATAAGTACGTCAAAATTTTCCGGGGTGTTACATTCTCCCCCATTTAAGAACATTCTTCCTTGAATGTTTTACAAGTCCCTTCTAAGAATAGAGTTACCATAATTTTACCTCCAACCATTATACATAGGCACTTATGACCACATCGGTCTCATACATCCTTTCCAAGATTTCAACTTACTTATGGCCATTAAGATTTGCCTATCTTTACAAATTCTTAAAAATTTCGACAGAGTTTTTCCCTGTAACTGGACCTATCCACCTGCCATAGAATCACCAAAATCACCCTACCAACACATCCACAACTAGACAAAGTATCACAATGTATATCAACAATACTAATCTGAACATTACAGGCATTATATTATCAAGAGTGATATCTGGACATGAACTGCACATTTTATATCATAACACCTAGAAAGTACCTTTCCAATCAAAACCAATTGCTATACAATCAAGCAAAAATATTTTCTTTCCACAACACTTTTGTACTTCAATGTGACCTTCTCGACTTACAAACTTCGCCATAACACATTAACGTAGGCAGTCCCAACTTCTAGACTTATCTAATAAGGATGACAATTAGGTACGTCTCATAAGCTAACTACCCATTAACTTCACCTTCAATAACCTCCACCGGAACGATATACAAAGGATTTCCAATTACCTCCTTAGACATAGACACATGAAACACCGGTACACAGAGTACAATAATAGGGAAACATTATACTCATAGTTTGACATATTTCCTTCAAGATTTCATAAGGCCTAATGTGACTACACATACTTTACCTTCCTTAACAATTCACCCAATATATTCGTAGAGAAAATCTTGAGAATAACCCACTCACTTTCTTCAACTCTAAATCCCTACGCCGAACACCCCAACTAAACCTTTGGCGACCTCCAACAATTACTCTAAGATGTGCTAGCTTGAATATGACCATAAAACTTCCTATCCAATATATTTGATCATGGGATGATACTTCTTCTTTGACATGTTTGAACCTTCAACCCCCATAGGTTACTATAATTATGAACAACGAGGTTCGAGATTGGCTAGAATTATTCAAGAATCCATTAATGTGTTGAGCATGACATTTCAGGAGGTTATATACTAAGAGACATGAATGTCACTACCAATAGCCCTGAAATGATGATTTGTTGTGGTGACATCATTGGTTCAACAAATGAGTCATAGAGTTACCCAGTAGGCATTGATAATGTGGGAACCAGTACATGATCCTGAGGTGTATAAGAAGTGAGTCATTTTAGACATGTGACGTATGGGAGGCAAAATCGGAGCGATAAAGACATAGCGTCAATTATTCTTGGAAGGATATGAGTCATGAAGAGGACAGTAACAATTGTTTCGTTCCATATGTGCCTTGTTTGGAAATAGTAGGCCTCAAAGAGAGATAGCCAAGTATGTGACACCAGTTGCCTCTTGGAATGTAGGGAAAATCAGTTTAACTCGAAATGAGAATATTCTAGCACCGTGAATGTGATATGGGTTTCAAGACACAAAAAGTTGCATTACGCTCTTAACCGTATTTGACACAAGGAATCTATGCCACAAACCCATGAGGATGAAAACGAAGTTGAACACTTGTGAGATTATTATCACTCTCACTGCTTAACTTTTACCAAGAGTTGATCCTATATGAGAGGACTAGAGATATGATGAACTTGTCTTTCAAATCAATATGCTCGTGATATGTGCCAAAACCTGAAACATCTATTTTGAACCTTTCACGAGCGGAACTATATAGCCAGAACCTTTTAATATTGGATGAGATCATGTGCGAGTTAGAGAAAATGAACACTTTGCTATGAGTTAGATGTGTTTCTTCCATAATGATTCTCAAGTTGCAATATTAGGCCACTTCATGGGCAACCACAATACTAGGAACAACGTGAGCTATCTTACTGCGGAATGATCTAAGTGGACATGAAAGTTATATTGAGATGGGAAAACAAAAGATCTTCCTGTGACGGATTTGTGAAAATCTCAAATTTCTCAAAAACTTTATATGGACAAGCGACCACTTCAATTGACATGTACACATATGATAGGAGCTGGGATATGCTCTCATGTTACTAAACAATGAAAAGGTTTCATGATGATACTCGCAAGAGGGTAGAAGACTCTTCAAACCATAGAAGCCATATACACCAGATAGAAAAAGAGTGACTCAAGAAGGATCGCAACACTGGGTTGAACTTGACATCACATAGGTAAATATTATGGTGATGCGTGCATAGGAACAAGTGAGCAGATGTTATTCATTTGAATCAAAAGGTTCTCTAAGAAATTCATCAGGTATAGTCCCTTGTTGAGAATTTAGGAAAGCAAGTTGGAAATATTGATCCTAGAGTTATAACTCAATTCAAGGACATAATTATAGAGCTCAATTCCACAAGAGGTTGTAAATAAGAGAATTTGTGATAGAGTAGATTCACGAATAATGCGTCTCATTCAAAGAGTAGGTACATGCAATGTTTTGTGATTCAACATTTTGTTAAGACTATGTTTATGAGAGCTCTTCAATATGGGCGCACATATACAACAAGGAAAAATCATGCGGTGTTCATAACAATATTGCAAGGAGTGACTTACTTGTTAACTTTAGATTGACAAGGCAGTACCTTACTTGATGCCCCTCAACTCCACAACCATAATGTATTTCAAAAGTCATTCAACACGTCCCAAGTGGAGTTTCTTACAAATCAAACATTCTTGCTTATTGGTACAAACAACCCTCTTTCGTTCCTTAGGTGCTCTTACCACATGATATGGTGGCACGATAACATTAATAGGGATAAGGACACTTCCCTTAGCAACCGGTTCTTTCATTCCCTCCTTGCAGACTTGAACCCGTGGGATACTCATATGGAAAATGAGACATGACGAGGAAATTAGCTTCCTATCTTGAGCTCTATCGCACGATCAGAAGTATCAAAGAAGTGAGAAATTCCTAAATATCCAAGTAGCCTCCTCATTATAGATGTGGTCGATAACACACCGATAAGAAGGACTCTACCAGACACGACTCCAAGACATCCTAGGACACTTTAAAACCTTAGGCTCTGATACCAAGTTTGTCATGCTCCAAACTCGGAGAGTGTGACCGACGCTCAACTGAGTACACCCGGCTGAGCAACCTATTAGATTTCATTCTACCCAAATTCATTCCTGAATGAAGAGGAGATGTACTCCATTAATCAAACACTAAAAAGATTTCATTATCCACTTCCATTTCATTCCTATTAACAGCATCATTCAGTATTTCCAAAATAGTACGACTTTATAGATTTAATGAGAAAAACATGTTTTCCAAATACCAACATTTCTTATTCAATTCCCAACATCAAACACCACTCACAACCTGTCTACAGAGCCTCTAAGTACAACTGAAGAGTAATGTGGAAATGCCACAACAAGGCCCCGGCTATACCTCAAAATACAAAGTACATGAGAAACAAGAGATATATGACCCCAAAATGAAGTGGGGATCACCAAGTCAATTAAAGAAAGTGTACCGCTATAGATGATCAATGCCGCATGTTGTGGAACCACCTGCATCCATTGAAGATGCATCACCCCCGTCAAAAGGAAAGTTAGTACATATGGGATAATACTAGTATGTAAAGCTAATTGTCCTCTTTCAAAATAGAATGCCAACATAAAAGGGAAAACCATGGAAACAACAATAAACAATCAATGATATCCAATTTCCAAGTCAAAACATAATAATTTCCAAAATAGGAAGATAATATTATTTTTTTGGTTGGGAGATCTTTAGCACCGATATACCACCGTTCACAATACCAATACCACCGTATTTTAGCACGGATTCCGATCATGACCCGATCAGTTAGGCCATCCCATCCGAGACATCAACCATAATTACAATTTCAATTATAATTTTTAGTACAATCACCACCATGTGTGCGGCATGGTGTCCGATCATGACCCGATCGGATAAGACATCTCACCACAATGCCGTGTGGATTGACATCATTCTTTTCTATCAATCATCTCATCCCAGTTAAGGGAAATAATTTTATCACATCAATCCATCCCAAATAAGGGGAATAATTACAATCCACTCCTATACCGGCACGTGCAGTTTCAGGGTTAGGTTATTTCAATCTACCCTTCCTCGGTAACTATCAATACTCCCAAAAATATTTTTGATTTTGTTACAAAGGAAACAACAATACAAATGCATTTATCTCATAACCTTTCATACCGTATGTAGCCTCATTGGCACTTTTAACAACTTTCAACATCATTGTTTCATTATCTCTCTTGGCCATACATATGATTCTTCATTTATGGTACGATGGTCATATTTCATATTCCACACTTTAATTTATGCCCTTTCATGGATCATCATAATAAATATCAACAAATAGAATATTCCGCAAATCACAACTTTAGGTTCATTAGTAATGAAGGCTTTAAACATAATGGATTTCTTTCCAAGAAATGGAGTAAAATTATTGGCAAGCGAATGTCACGACCCTAAAACCGACCCGGTCGTGATGGAGCCCATCGTGAAACTAGGTCAGCTGACACAACTCCCAAAATTTAACCATTTAATCAATAACAGTCATTTTTAAGCCTTTAATTAATCAAATATCTCATAAGGTAAGTCTAAATGAATAGTGCGGAATAAATACACAAGCCCGACATCGGAGTGTCACAATTCACGAGCATCTACTAAGGTTTGAATACAACGAAGAGTCTAAAAATATCCTAAATACAATATAAGGAAGACAAGAGGGAGAAAAGCAGTGCTGCGAATGTCGGGCAGCTACCTTGCTAACTCCGATGACTCTGCCACTGAGCAATCAACACCCGCTACCTAGTTCAGAAGTTTCTAAATCTGCACACAAGGTGCAGAGAGTAATGTGAGTACGCTAACTCAGTAAGTAATAAAAGTAAATGAAAGCTGAGCAGTAAGAAAACATGTAAGACACAGCATAACGCTACAACAAATGCAGTACATAAATCATTTTCTTCGTAAATCAAGCTTAGTTTCAATAAAATCCTTTTAAAACAACTTCCAATAGTTTCAAATGAGTGATAAAAACAGTGAGTAAAAATACGTAAATAGCCCCTCGGGCAAAATATGTACCATAAATCGCCCTTCGGGTATAATATCAACAGAACCAGCCCCTCGGGCTACCTCAAAATCACTCGTAATCAGCCCCTCGGGCATAATATGAATCAAGAACTACCCCTCGGGCAAAACTTGGATCAAGAACAGCCCATCGAGCAACAATATGAAACAACAACAACCCCTCGAGCTACATTATATCACTCACACTGGGTACCTGCGCTCACCGGGGGTCTGCAAACTCCGGGAGGGGCTCCTTACAGCCCAAGCGCAATATCAAGTCATCTCGTGGCATAATCAATATATCACTCACTCAGGGTACCCACGCTCACTGGGGTGTATAGACTTTGGGAGGGGGCCCTTACGGCCCAAGCGCAATAACAAGCCATCTCGTGGCATAATCAAACAGGCTCTCGGCCTCATATCAAGCCACCTCGTGGCATAACAAATCAGGAACTCGGCCTTATAATCATGAATTAGTACAACACTACTGCGACACGCAGCCCGATCTTACAGTATCCTCACAACATAGGCCCTCGGTCTCACTCAGTCAGAAATCTCTCAAGCCACTCGGGCAATAGTAAAACATGATGCTCACCCCAAAATATCATTTAAAATATCAAAATGGAGTAAATATGGCTGAGTTATGAAAACAATAGAATACAGCATGATTGAGTACAAATATGAAGTCAAAACAGTGAGGAATAGTAGTACAAATTCCCTAAGGGTCCAAAACAGTTGGCACGAGGCCCAAATATGACATTCAGCACAAAACATGGTAATACTTTCCAAAACACAATGATATCAAATAGTTTTCAATCAAATACGCGACTTAGCAGTCGTACGGGGCGGACCAAGTCACAATCTCCAATGGTGCACGACCTCATGCTCGTCATCTGGCGTGTGCGTCACCTCAAAGTAGAACGACGATGTGTAATCCGGGGTTTCATACCCTCAGGACAAACATTTATAATCATTACTTACCTCTATTCGGTCCAAACTCTAGCCCGCGATGCCTTTGCCCCTCGAATCAGCCTCTAAATGCTCCAAATCTAACCAAAATCAGTATATTATCATCAACATACGCTAAAGGAACAAAGCCCAAGAGAAATTATCAAATTACATAAAAAATCCCAAAATTGGCTAAACCCGACCCCCGGGGCCACGTCTCGGAATTCGATAAAAATTACAAAATCCGACAACCCATTCAACCACGAGTCCAACCATACCAAAATTACTAAATTCTAATAACAATTCGGCCTCCAAATCTTCAAATCTTATTTTCAAATCCCTAGGTCCAAATCCCAAATTTACACCTCAGAAACATGTAATCTAGTCGGATTATTCGATGATAATTCAATATTATGGAGCAGAAATGATCACAAGTGACTTACCTCAAGATTTCCCATGACTTCTCGCTCAAATATTGCCCCAAGCTGCATTATTTTCGTCCAAAAATGTGAGAATGAGCTAAAAAAACAAGACAGCTCAATAAAACACGATTCTGGTCGCTAAAATCCCCATTCCCATTGCCAAAAGTGCCAAATCTGGTCGCTAAAGGTGCGCATTAGATCCTGCTGCACCAGCAATATTTATTTTCACTAAAAAAGCTCTAACTCCACCATACGAATTCATAATTCGATGATTCTTGTTCCTATGAGTCACAAATAATAATACGAACATAGCTCTTTAATCAAAACTCAATTCGGAGCTCATTTGCTCAGTGCGATAGCCATTTCGCTCGTTAAATAATTAACTCATGTAAGCATCAAAAACCCAATCGTGACTTAATGAAATTAGACCAAACTTTCCAGATCACTCCTATAATTCATTATCAAAATTCTGGAAGTCTCGAAATCAAATTTCGATCTCTATAACTAAAAATGGACCTTTGGATCATTACATGTTTATGCTCAAAACGACAAAATCTTCCAAAAACTCTTCCAAAAGTTATCCGAGCCTCATGGGACCCAGACAAAACATGCCAACACACCCCATAACATCATTCAAACTTGTTCCAACCTTCAGAATGCTCAAAACAACATCAAAATATCGAATCACCCTCGGATTCTAGCCTAAGAATTCCAAACCTTCCAAATTCCGAATTCGATCAAAAAGTCTATCAAACCTCGTCCGAATGACCTGAAATTTCGCACACACATCACAAATGACACAACGGATGTACTCCAATTTTTGGAATTCCATTCCAACCCCGATATCAAAATTTCCACTGCCGACCAAAAAAATGCCAGATTTCCAATTTCGCCAATTCGAGCCTAAATCTACCACAGACATCCAAAATACATTCCGGACGTGCTCCCAATTCCAAAATCACCTAACGGAGATAACCAATCATAGAAATCTAAATCTGAGATCGAATACTAAAAAGTCAAAACTTGATCAAACCTTTCAAATTTAAAGCTTCAAGCTAAGAATTGTTCTTCCAAATCTATTCCGATTATCCTGAAAACCAAAACCAACGATTTACATAGGTCATAATACATCATACAGGGCTAGTCATGCCCGAAAACTAGCGAGCAAAGTGCAAATGCTCAAAATGATCGGTCAGGCCGTTTCATCCCCCCCACTTAAACATACGTTCATCCTTGAGCGTGCCCAGGGTTGTTCCGAAAACCATCAAATTGCTGGGTAACCTTACCATTCACATACCAGGGGGTGATCCCACGTCACCCTATCCTATATAGGTCCGGTAACACAACATAACTGAAATTTCACAATTCACCATAGCCCATATCCTTAGAACCAATTTTCCACTTCCGAAATTGTCTATAAGATTAGAATCTCACATCTATAAGTTGAATAAGTCTGAACACGCTGTATCAAGCCATAACCGCAATCCAAGATGAAAATCACATGATATACCACACAACTCAAACACTCATAGCGATAACTTCTAATCATAGTAGTTGCTCAAACAACCCAATTCCGGTAATAAACCTCTTATCAAACCAAAGCCTCATTCCAACACTTTCGTATACTGCCAATGATGAATGAAACACGTAGAAAGGCATAACCATTCCTCAGATCAACCATTCATGGAGCTCCCTCTCTTTCGGCAAGGACCATAGTAAATTTTTAAGCTGAATCCCGATATTATCCTTCCAACATGTTGAAATCGAATTCGATAGTATTCATTCTAGATCTCAATGACCACATCTCATACAACACGACTACTCTAGTGACATGACACATCGATACAATCTAAAGCCACAACCCATGCGACTCGTGCACCAATAAGCAACAATCCAAACGTACTCAAATCATGGAAAAATGACTCAAATGAGAGAGCTGTACCGCAAGCTCACCAGTACCACCACAACACAATGCTGAGAACCCATCACCCTTCATAGAACCAGAACACATGAATCTGACCCGGAGGATCATACTTCTACATAACTTCGCTGCAATGTGCGACCCTATCTAAACACTGGTCCACATAAGACACCTTAAGTCGCCATGCTCAAAATCATCAACCACACGCAATTTGATGTCTAGTACAAAAAGTAAATCACCAAAACCACGGAGAAGTAAATGACGCAATGCCATGCCAACCCGAAAGAACATATCCAATGCGCAATCAATCATGCAACACCCAAATACCCGTCTCACTCAAATTCCGCCATAAAGCCCAAATAGAAAAAGCACCATATATGCATATAACCAACAATCACAACTCCTCACAACACAGAAGGGTAACTCATAGATAACTCCAGAACACGAATAAGCTCAATGACAATCAAATGGCACATCCCTCAACAATAGCAATTTGGAGTCAACAAAGCCGTCTCGATGCAGAACACACATCCATATAGGTCTATCAACGAACCCCTTATCAAAGAGTTCCTGAAGTTGCCCCTTCAATTTCTTTAAATCTGTCGGTGCCACACAATACGGTGCCCGGAACCAAATCAATATCGAAATCAATAACCCTATCCGGTGGCATGCCCGGCAGCAGAAAACACACCCGGGAAAGTCCCTCACCACCCGAACTGAATCAATGGTAGGAGTCTCTACACCGACATCCCTCACGAAGGCCAAATAAGAAAGACAACTCTTCCCAACCATCAGCTGGGTCTTCAATAATGAAAACACCCTACTGAGAACATAATGAACCTCGCCACTCCATCCATGGCATCCCTAGCATAGCCAACGTCGCCGTCTTAGCGCAGCAATCCAGAATAACACGACATGGAGACAACCAGTCTATACCTAATATCACATCAAAATCTAACATATCAAGCCACAAAGGATTCACTCGGGTCTCCAAACCCCGATAGTCACCACACAAGGCCGATACACGCGACCCCACAGCCACAACATAAATTATTTATGAGAACTCCCAGTCTCCAAATCCATATAGCACACAAATCACCATATTCGATCCCAATTCCACCGTCCGAATACATACCACATCTCTAATACCCAATCATTCCATTGGAGATACTCTAAAAATTCTTCTGTGCTACCAAGCAAACTCGAATATCAGCAGTCGATCCAACAAGAGAGAGTTGTGATACCAATGATGTATTATTAACTCAATCACATTGCCCTTTATGAAACGTATGCCCTCATCAAGTCGCACAAATTAGTGATACCATTTACCTAGTCAACTAAAATTGTCCATGCTGCATAAGAATTTATGACCTTCATTCCAAAACTATACAATGACCTCACACATGAAAATCTCAACCCTACATAACATACCGCATACACCATGCTATCCTATGATAAATATGAGAACTTCATAATCCACTCCGAGCTACAAGCAACTACGGACTCAACCAGCCAAGAACTTTCCATTGATCCCATCTAGAAGAAAATCACTATGCATTCCATGCTCCTCATGCTCATAGAAAATATACATCTCTAACCATGGTAGAAACCATCAAGAACTCTCCGAATTCCATTTGCACAAAACTAAACCGTCAGGACTGAATCCTTCTAATTCAAGCAAGCTACGCATGCCACTAAAACCCAAGAGCATTGCCGCGAAACACCTGTAGAAACTTATTACCTCGTAAACACCCAAAGAACTAAACATATCCTTACCATGCCGATCCGACCTACTACCAAGCTATCCCATCTATCCAAGTTCCTTCTGATTTAACTTCAACTTGATACTTCTTCTCGCCATAACACCACAATCCTTGACCCAGAATCGCCACACGAGACCCAAGCATAAAGCCACACCGTCCTACGATTCATAAGTTGTTGACTACTCTTTCAAATATCCCTTAAAACACCACATTTGAAATACTTTCCTTGAAAAGACTTCCTGCAAATCTAAAGCCATTACCTTCACCTTCCTGATACTGATGTGTAGAATCCATAATGATATAGAAATACCACGAGTCTTGACACCTTCCAATGCAAACCTCAGTTTCTATCCAAATATACAACTTGAAAATCTCCAATTATTACATGTAACATCTTTAACCCATTAGAACCATTCTCGGGAGTCATCCACTCTACTCAAACCGCAATTAGACCGATCAAACGGACCGACAACCTGTGTTCCATTAGCACTCTGACACCGCAGAATGTAACCTCACCTTAATGCAACCAAGCAACTTCCTGTTCTATGTACCATACATCTTTTACCAATAACAACTCAAGTCATTCCGTGATTCTTATATACCCATAAAGCATAACATAACCTGTATTGAAATTTCCTTTACTCGAGCCCTCCTCGGTCCTAACCTCCGTAAGCCATAACTAATTTACCAGTACGCCTCAAACTGGAACCAACATAGCATATAACTGTGCAATCAACTAATCAATAGCAGACTCCCCCACTTGGCTCAAAGCCATAGATCAAAACACACAATAACTCATAATGCATATACTCTATCACTGTCATAATACCATAGTGATATTAAACTCCATACTTCATAAGCTCGTGCAACACAGGCCATCTCGTACTTCAAATCTTCTGCAAATCTCACATTAACCCTCGCAACAGTCAAGCCCACTCTCTTAAGCGGCCCAAATTCAAATTGCATACATATGTTTCACTGGTAAAAGAGAGCTTCCAACAAACAACGTAAGGCTCACACAAAATTCAGAACATTTCAAAGGAGGTAACCCACCTGCTTCGCCTCAAACTAATAGCTATTCATACCCTTCCACCGTCATAAACATTACGCAATCACTTAATCTTCCTGAGTCTGAACTCATATCGTAACCTGAAATCTACTCCACTCCCCAACTAAACAACATGAAAAATTTTCTTCACACACCCATAACTCGGGGCTATACATCAAGTCAAGATGGAAATCAAGCACCAAATAGTTCTTCTATCCTCAAGCAAACCCTTCTCGTCGCTTCCAAATCATATGAATACATCTCACAGTCTCATCATACTCATCACATAGTCATCCAGCCATCACTTCCACTAATAGGGACACTACTGAACATATAAATTTAAAAGCACGTGCTCACACAATCAGCACTGCAGTGCTCAAGCTACAAGCAAAACCTGGCCTCAAGTCCTCCAGACTGGCCCAACATCAACGCATAGAAATCACATCTCACCCCTCGATTAGGGAATCACAAGCCGTCAATGCACAGTTGATATCGAGCGCTCATGCGCGCATACGAACGCGTGGAAGGAATTCAAAGAGTTACATTTCAAGCTAAATCAAGGACGCACGATAAGAATTCAAGAATGTGAAGTTTTTCCTAAAAGTTCTACAGCCTCCCAAGGATAAGTACAGACGTCTCCGTACCGCTCCCCGAGACTCTACTAAATCTCCTCATGACTCGTGACACCTATGTAACCTAGGCTCTGATACCAACTTGTCACGACCCTAAAATCGACCCGATCATGATGGCGCCTATCATGAAACTAAGCCAGCCGACATAACTCCCAAAATTTAACCATTTAATCAATAACAGTCATTTTTAACCCTTTAATTAATCAAATATCTCATAAGGTAAGTCTAAATGAACAGTGTGGAATAAATACACAATCCCGACATCGAGGTGTCATAAGTCACGAGCATCTACTAAGTTCTGAATACAACGAAGAGTCTAAAAATAACCAAAATACAACATAAGGAAGACAAGAGGGAGAAAAGCAGTGCTGCGAATGTCGGGCAACTACCTTGCTAACTCCGATGACTCTGCCACTGAGCAATCGACACCCGCTACCGGGTTCAGAAATTCCTAAATCTGCATACAAGGTGCAGGGTGTAATGTGAGTACGCCAGCTCAGTAAGTAATAAAAGTAAATGAAAGCTGAGCAGTAAGAAAACACATAAAACACAGCATAATGCTACAGCAAATGCAATACATTTCCAAAACAATACAAAAATCATTTTCTTTGTAAATCAAGCTCAGTTTCAGTAAAACCCTTTCACAACAATTTCCAATAGTTTCAAACGAGTGATAAAAACAATGAGTAAAAATGATAGAAACATAAACAACCCCTCGGGAAAAATATGTACCATAAATCGCCCTTCGGGCATAATATCAACAGAACCAGCTCCTCAGGCTACCTCACAATCACTCGTAATCAGCCCCTCGGGCATAACATGAATTAAGAACCGCCTCCCGGGCAAAACATGGATCAATAAAAGCCCATCGGGCAACAATATGAAACAATAACAGCCCCTTGAGCTACATTATATCACTCACACTAGGTACCTGCTCTCACTGGGGGTGTACAGATCCTGGAGGGGATCCTTACATCCCAAGCGCAATATCATGCCATCTCATGGCATAATCAATATATCACTCACTCAGGGTACCCGCGCTCACTGGGGGTGTACAGACTCCGGGAGGGCCCCCTTATGGACAAGCTATCTCGTGGCATAATCAAACAGGCTCTCGGCCTCATATCAAGCCACCTCGTGGCCTAACAAATCAGGCCCTCAGCCTCATAATCATGAATTAGTACAACACTGTTGCAGTGTGCAGCCCGATCCCACAGTATCCTCACAACACAGGCCCTCGGCCTCACTCAGTCAAAATCTCTCAAGCCACTCGGGCAACAGTAAAATATGATGCTCAACCCAAAATATCATTTAAAATATCAAAACGGAGTAAATATGATTGAGTTATGAAAACAGTAGAATACATCATGACTGAGTACAAATGTGAAGTCAAAACAGTGAGGAATAGTAGTAAAAATTCACTAAGGGTCCAAAACAGTTGACACGAGGCCCAAATATGGCATTCAGCCCAAAACATGGTAATACTTTCCAAAACACAATGATATCAAACAATATTCAATCAAATATGCAACTTAGCAGTCGTACGGGACGGACCAAGTCACAATCCCCAATGGTGCACGACCCGACGCTTGTTATCTAGCATGTCGTCACCTCAAAGTAGCACGACGATGTAAAATTCGGGGTTTCATACCCTCAGGACAAACATTTACAATCATTACTTACCTCTATCCTTTCCAAACTCTAGCCCACGATGCCTTTGCCCCTCGAATCGGCCTCCAAATGCTCCAAATCTAACCAAAATCAGTATATTATCATCAATATACGCTAAAGGAACACAACCCAAGCAAAAATTATCAAATTACATAAAAAATCACGAAATTGGCCAAACCCGACCCCGGGCCCACGTCTCGGAATCCAATAAAAATAACAAAATCCGACAACGCATTCAACCACGAGTCCAACCATACCAAAATTACTAAATTCTGATAACAATTCGGCCTCCAAATCTTATTTTCAGATCCCTAGGTCCATATCCCCAATTTATACCTCAAAAACATGTAATGTAGTCGGATTATTCGATGATAATTCAATATTATGGAGTAGAAATGATCACAAGTGACTTACCCCAAGATTTCCCATAACTTCTCACTCAAAAATTGCCCCAAGCCGCGCTCTTTTCGTCCAAAAATGTGGGAATGAGCTAAAAAAAACAAGACAACTCAATAAAACACGATTCTGGTCGCTAAGCCCCATTCCCGTCGCCAAAAGTGCCAAATCTGGTTGCTAAAGGTGCGCACCAGATCATGCTGCACCAACAATATTTATTTTCACTAAAAAGGCTCTAACTCCACCATACAAACTCGGAATTAGATGATTCTTATTCCTATGAGTCACAAATAATAATATGAACATAGAACTTCAATCGAAACTCAATTCGGAGCTCATTTGCTTAGTGCGATACCCATTTCGCTTGTTAAATAATTAACTCATGTTTCGCGTCAAAAACTCAATCGTGCCTTGGTGAAATTAGACCAAACTTTCCAGATCACTCCTATAATTCATTATCAAAATTCCAGAAGTCTCGAAATCAAATTTCAATCTCTAGAACTAAAAATGGACCTTTGGATCATTACATGCTTATGCTCAAAACGACAAAATCTTCCAAAACCTCTTCCAAAATTTATCCGAGCCTCATGAGACCCAGACCAAACATGCCAACACACCCCATAACATTATTTAAACTTGTTCCAACCTTCGGAATGCTCAAAACCACATCAAAACATCGAATCACTCTCGGATTCAAGCCTAAGAATTCCAAAACTTCCGAATTCCGAATTCGATCAAAAAGTCTATCAAACCTTGTCCGAATGACCTGAAATTTTGCACACACGTCAAAAATGACACAATGGACCTACTCCAATTTCTAGAATTCCATTCCGACCCGATATCAAAATTTCCACTGCCGATCAAAAAATGCCAAATTTCCAATTTTACCAATTCGAGCCTAAATCTACCACGAACCTCCAAAATTATTCCAGACGCGCTCCCAAGTCCAAAATCACCTAGCAAAGATAACCAAATCATAGAAATCCAAATCTGAGATCGAATACTAAAAAGTCAAAACTTGGTCAAACCTTTCAAATTTAAAGCTTTAAGCTGAGAATTGTTCTTCCAAATCTATTCCAATTATCCTGAAAACCAAAACCGTTGATTTACATAGGTCATAATACATCATACGGGGCTATTCATGCCCGAAACTGGCGAACAAAGTGCAAATGCTCAAAACGACCAGTCAGGTCGTTACAGCGAAGCACAAGTTAAAATCAGAAACAAGTACCACATCATTTATTCTTGCAATAGTCTTTCCCAGAAATGACAATATACAATTTCAGCACCTGAGTATGTAAGAACTCGAATCACACTGGATATATTTATAAAGCAAAGCATTAGTTAAAACAGCCACATATGGGCATCATTAAAGTACATAAGCTTTTAGATGATTCTATTTTCAATGTCAATTTGAAACTTTTGAATCAAGGCTCATATCATAATCTTTCTCACTTCATCTAATTCTATTGGCACCACTAGCCACAAGTATAATTTTCATTCTTGGCATGTTGGCCACACTTTATATCTTCAATTCACTTATTTTATTATCAAGCATCATTATAAATTATCAATAACAATACATTTCCAATCAAACTTTAGGTACACATATGAAAAATTAAGAGTATTAAGCATATTGAGATTTTCTCACACAATTTGGAAATCATAACCTTCATTTGAAACACAACTCAAAGACATAGTATTTTAATACACATATCATTCTTGAACACATTCCCAAATGATAACATAATGTGATAGGAACATTCAGAACACGTTTTGAATACATAATTCTCGACACTTTGCTTATCCAGGACAATCAAATTTATTGGGAACAACTCGGAACGTAGAAAAAGGAACTTGGGACAACCATACTTGAAACTTACGGGAACATCATGAAATTCAATTCTAGAGAGTAGTTTAGCCAACATACCTTGTTTGAGCTTTCCTTAAGTTACTACAACGGCCCAACATTTCTAGCAATAACAATCTATAGGAAGATAGCGAAAATTAGCTAATAATTAGAAGAATTCCCATGATGTAACTCTCTTAGGAATTTTGTCAAACACCTAGCATGCAAAATAGATCACAAGACTCTACAACGGTAATCCCTTCCTCCCTCAACCAATTTTAATAAGAAACTACCAAAAATGGTCCATTAACCCCACATACTACAACCTAGTGTCACATGCATGGCCTATTTCTAACCCCACAATATATTTGAACTCATAACCTCTTGCATGAAAGATTAGGAGTAGGACTTACCCGGAAAGATGATGATCTAGTAATTCGCTTCCTTGATTCTTGAAGATTGGTGCAAGATTGGATGATTGGGATGTTAGGTTTCTTCCTTCTCTCTCTAAAATGCTCTTTCCTCTCACTAAAATCATCAGATAATTGGCCCAAAATAAGTCCCAAAGTCTATTTATCAAAATGGGGTCGAGTTATAAAAATAGGAAAATAGACCCTCCAAACTCAGGTTTGCGGTCGCACAATGGGTATGCGGGTCGCACAATGGACCACAAAACTGATGCCCAGAACTGGGCTGCACCGGTCAGGTCTGCGACCATTTTGGGGTCCACAGACCACTTTTGCGGTTCGCATAATGATTCTGTTGTCGCACATCTGACCGCAAAATCACATTCTTCCAGCCTTTGGTAATTTAGTCATAATTTCTTATAGGAGTGTCCAAATGACAGACGTTTTAAAGCATTAGAATCTAGACTCAAAGATATTTCATTTGATAGGTTGTTAATCACATAATCCTTATATATATATATATATATATATATATATATATATATATATATATATATATATATATATTATGTAGATATGCTCGTCCAAAGTTTGATCTTCTGCGTACTCATTTGGAACTTTAGTCTATCATGCAATTTTCCAACTTGACTTAGACTTAAGGCTCTCCGTAAACACCACATCACTCATTATATGCCTTGTAAACTTATTATCATATCTAATTGATATCCATCATATTAATAGTCCTCGTCCGCACACAAAATAATATAATTAGCACACATCAAATTTCTTACTAGCACTTAAGTATGTCAAAAACTTTCGAGGTATTACAAATGACTTATGTGAAAAGTTGAGTGGAAAAAGGATAGATCTAAAAGAAGAAACTAAAAGAAGAACATGTTCATGATAAGAAGAAATACAACAAAGGGCCATCCAAAGCAATGGTTGTTGCTTGGGAAGACAGTTCAGATAAGGACATTGATGATGATGGTGATGATAAACGAGCTCTTATAGTAATTCGAGAATCTGAAGATGAACCTGATGAAGAATCTAAGATTAGTTTTCTGGACCTAAAGGATAAAATTAAATTCCTTTCTAAGATAGAATATCAGAACTACTGCTAAATTTAATTGATGAATCTAAGAATATAAGTTCTAAAAAAGAACAACTGTCAAAAGAGTATAAGTTTTTAAAAGCATAATGTAAAAACCTGGAAATAAAAACTTGTAAAACTGAAAGGGAAAATACTGCTTTGAAGAACCTGGTTCATGCACTTGATACAACTGTCTTAAAACTTAGATCTAAAAATATAATATTAAAGTTAGGGACATGAAAAGAGATAGCCAACGATATACAACTCAACCTAGAAGAATATTTAGGAAAGGTAAAAGATGAGCTATACAAAAGGGATGAACTGGTAAGAGTTTTGAAAGAGGACTTGACTAAGTTTTAGCATGATCTAGACCAAACATGTAAATGGAACATGTCCTCTAATGCACTTTCATGGCTATAAGAACACCATAGTAGCAGTAAAAATAGATTTGACTTTGGGAACTCTACACCTAAGTGACATCCCAAAAGCAAGTACCTCACACTCCCTAAGAACAAGATTTGCACACATTATGGTAACACTGGTCACTATAAGAGTGAATGCACTAGAAAAGAGAGGCAAGTCAAAAGAACAGAAATTTTGTTCTAGGAAAAAATAGGCTGCCAAGTTGGGCTAAAATGAATTAGATTTATCCTTTTGCCTATAGAAAGGGCCCCAAACTAATTTGGATTCTGAAGACTAACCCTTGGTTTCTTTTTGCAGGTCTAAGTGAAGGGGTGCAGCCAAATACGGTACATGGATAGTGGTTGTTCAAAGCATATGACAGGAAACAAGAACCAATTCCTTTCACTTGAGGACTTAAAGGGGGTAATGTCTCATTTGAAAATGGAAAGAAAGGTGAAATTATTGGAGTTGAAAAGGTAGTTAAGTCTGGTTCTCATTCTATTGAGTGTGTCTACTTGATAGATAGACTAAAGTACAGTCTAATACGTGTATCACAATGGTTTGATATAGGTAATATTGCAACCTTCACCTTTACAAAATGCTTTGTGATTAATCTTACTGTTGACAAGATAGTTTTACAGGAAAAAAGAGAGAATAACATATATGTGGTGGATTTGTCCACACTTTCAGATAATGGACTCACTTGCTTAATTGTGTTGGATAATGATCCCCTCCTTTGGCACAAGATACTTTGACATGCCAGTCTAAGCCAACTCAACAAATTAGTCTCGAAGGACTTGGTGATAAGGCTGCCTAACATTAAGTTCAAGGAAGATAAAGTTTGTGAGGCTTGTGCAAGGGGGAAGCAGGTAAGATCCTCTTTCAAAAGCAAGAAAATGGTAAGTACTACCAGGACGATGGAACTGGTCCATATGGATCTTTGTGGACTAATGAGAACATTGAGCAGAGGTGGTAAGAGATATGTTATGGTTCTTGTTGATGATTACTCTAGGTTTACTTGGACACTGTTCTTAACATCTAAAGATGAAGCATTTGACATGTTCACTTCATTTGTTCGAAAAACTTAGAAATAACTAGGTAATCAACTTGCATGAATTAGGTCTGATCATGACACGGAATTTGAAAAATACTAAATTTGCTGAATTTTGTGATGAGCATGGCATATATCATAACTTTTCTGCTCCTAGGACTCCACAACAAAATGGATTTGTTGAAAGAAAGAATAAGGCATTGAAGGAAAAGGCTAGGACTATGCTACTTGCTAGTAAATTGCCACATAGTTTCTAGGCAGAAGCTGTGAACACTGCATGCTACACCATAAATAGGTGCATGACTAGACCTCTTGTTGAGAAGACTCCCTATGAGTTACTTAAAGGGAGAAAGCCAAATATATCCCACCTTAGGGCATTTGGATGCAAGTGCTTTGTGAACATTGATAGAAATGACTCCCTAGATAAGTTTGATCCCAGAAGTGATGAGGGAGTATTCTTGGGATATTTTTCACATAGTAAAGCTTATAAGATTTATAACAAAAGAACTATGTGTGTAGAAGAAAGTGTACATATTGTTTTTTATGAAACTAATATTCTTTCTGAGAGACAGGAACAAGATGATGAAGTAATTGGGCTGGTAAGAAACTCAAATGAAACTACAACCCAGCCTGAAGCTGTACCAGAGGATGGAACATATGATGAAACAGGTCCTTCCACCTAGGGGCAACCTGATAGAGGGAACTGAATAGAGAGGAATTGGTCTTCAAACCTCGAGGGAGCCTTTCCATGAACTTGTTCCTCAATAACAAAACCAGGAAGGAACATCCAAGGAATTTGACACTCCTATTGTAATAACCACAAAATTAGATTTGGATGGACATGGTTCATTTGTTGATCAGAAAATGTATAGGGGAATGATTAGATATTTGTTATATCTCGTTGCTGGTAGACCTGACATTGTTTTCAGCATATACCTTTGTGCTCGATTTCAGGCAAATCCAAAGGAGTCTCACTTGACTGCTGTCAAGAGGAACTTGTGATACATAAAAGGCATCACTGATCTCTGCCTATGGTATCCAAAAGGTAGTAATTTCAACTTAGTGGGATATGCTTATATTGATTATGCAAGTTTTCTAGTGGATAGAAAAATCACTCCAGGTATGTCACATATCTTGTATCTTGGGGCTTCGGAAAGCAAATTTTGTGACCTTATCTACTGATGAAGCTGAGTATGTAGTTGTTGCCTCAAGTTGTACTTAATTATTTTGGATTAAATAGCAATTAATGGACTTTGGAATTGATGTAGGTTGTATCCATATTTTTATGACAATACTAGTGCAATCAGTATGACCCAGAACCTGGTCTATCACAAAAGAACTAAGCACATAGATGTTAGCCATCGTTTTCAAAGGGATAATTTTGAGAAATGTTTGATCATTGTGGAATTTTGTGCCACTGATAAGGAAATTACTGACATCTTTACAAAAGCTTTGAGTAGGGATCACTTTGAAAGGAACATGTTAGAATTAGGGATGATTAAGATTAACTAAAAGAAACCGGTTCTAACTCAATGATTGGTTAGACAATTTGTGTTGTGAATAATTAGATTAGATATTTCTTAGTCTCATGCTTTTATTAGTATACTTTTGTGCCATGTGATAAAATGTCTCACCGATATCTAATGATATTATCCATATTTTTTTGGAAAAAATCAGTCTTACGCATGAGAACTTTCAATGAAGAACCTGGTTCATCGAGCTTATAAGGTATGTATTCTATAATCCGCATAATTTGAAATAATTGCATATAGATCATGAACTAAAAAGTGTATCACTTTATCCCAAATTACTCTTGAACCAATTAGTTACAAACCAACTAGTTTCACCAAGAGTTCGAAGTGCCATAATTTTTGAAATATTTTGGGAATAGTCCAACGCCTTTTCAAACTGAAACTTCCAACGTGATTAGACTTCTAGACTTCAAAAAGCTATTGTTATACACTCAACCTTTCCCTATTTAAATTGGTCTGACCTACCCTCTTATCTCATTTTGTTTTACGAAAGATGAAAATCTCCAAAACCTCAAAACTCCCTCCATTTCTTTCAAGTTTCTGAACTGACCAAATGGAAAACACCCATGAGAACCCCAAAAACTCTGAAAACCCTTCCTCACCATCCAAAGGAATCTTCACTCACACTTTCAACCACCCAAACCCTTAAGAAAAAAATATCAAAATGATCGTATGAAAAATAGTAGCAAGTAAAGAACAAGCCAAGAAGTTGAATGAGAAGCTACAAGCTAGTCAAGCAGAAGAACTACAAAATTTTGATGATTTGGTCTACGACTGAGGGGGAAGAACCAGTTTCTTCTGAAATTGAATAGGTAACCTCTAAGTTTCTCACCACTGAGTTTGGTTATGAAATTACATTAAATCTTAAGAATCGGTTTGTTTTGGGTGGGTCTATGGCTGGTATTGAAAAGGGAAATGTTGTTATTGAATACATTGGTGGTAAAAATGAAAAAAAGAGAGGGTATTGAAGTAGATGTGAGGGGAAAAGGAGAATAAAGAGTGGTCGGAGCTCCTTCACCCACTCTTGTTGGTTTGACTGAAGAAGCCGGAGCAATAATTGTATGGAGTGAAGAAATTAGTGATAATGAAGAGACTATAGAGGAAAGTATGGGGATAGAATCACAAGAGATAGGTGATGATTCTTGTGATAAAAGTTCAGCAGAGGGGATGGATAGGTTAAAGAAATGGTTTCATGAACCAGTTCCTTCTCTTGATAAAAATAGACAAGAGCCCCTTCATGCTCTGCTGCAAAAGGTGGCAGATAGTTACAATCAAAAGAAGAAGAGAAAAGTTAGAAAGACTGTAGGAAAGGGCATGGGTGGCACTAAGAGAAATAATGCTCCTTCTATCCCTGTAGAAACTCCTTCTACAAGAGGAAGAACTACAAGGAGTCAGAAGAAGCATAATAAAGCCAATGTAAAAAGGCCTTAGCTAAGAGTGCCAAGAAAGTCACTTCGAAAGAAAAAAACTGGTAAGCCAAGTGGAGTAGTCCAGATTGAGGAGATGAACCTAGTTCATGAGGATGAAGATAAAGATGTGGAAGTACCCACACCTAGTGTCAAAAAGAGAAAGACTTTTCAAAATAATTCTCAAGAAACAAAGGTTATGGTAGAGGGTTCAGTTGTGACTAAACCAACCACGTCTACCAAAAGGAGAAAGAAGGCTCAAATAGTGGAAGAAAATGGTTAAGGATGTTGAGATTGAATGATTGAAGACAAGGTTGGCTGAAGTTGAGGCTGAGAAAGACTATCTCAAGTGTGAGCTTGCAAAGTAAAAGGAGAAGAATGATGGTATTCGTCAAGATATGCTGAAATTGCTTCAAGCCAATAACCAAGAACCTGGTCCTTCCTAGTCCTAAATCCGTCCTAGCCCAATTGTGACCAGTGACCCAAGTGAGATTTCTTTATTTTTTCTCATGGTTCTATGTTTTTATTTCTTCTTATGCATTGTGGCAGGATCTTATCAATTAGTGAAATTCACTGCTTTACTCTAATTGTTTGTTGATATTTCATAGATGGCTAATATCCTTTGATTGATAAAGAGAAAATTGAATCCATTATTGCATTTGAAGTAGCCCTAGTGGCCATAAGTGATATCTACTAAAATCTGGTTGCTTAGCTTAATTATGCAACTTTTCGATGATGTCAAAAAGGGGAAGAAAGGTTGTGCTTTTACTTTGGACTGTGATATTTATAACCTAATGAACCTGGTCCTTGATGATTAATGACTTTAAATGGAAAGTGTTTTGACATTGTGTTTGATGTTGAGCTGAGCTGAAAGAGGTTCCATGCTTTTGAAAAGCATAGAGTTTGTCATCATTAAAATGGGGAAATTTGTTGACCTGAGCAATTTTTGTTTTGATGATTGACAAAGGAACACATGCATGAACCAAGTCCATGGACAATATACACAGGTGACGGAAAGAATCAAGCAAAAGGCATGCACGTGAAAGGGGTAAGTATAAGTGCTTATATATGATATTCCTTGAACGAAAATGTTGTATAATTGATAAGGAGCATGACTCCTTACTTAAAGAGGACTTTATCTAAGATAAAGAAGGAGCTAGAAGTTGAAGACGACTTGAACTCTTTTACCAAGGAAGAGTATACCATTAAAACTCTAGTTATTTCCTATTCTACTAACTCTATATATATATTAGTTTATTCTCTTTTACAGGTGATGTACACACACTGAAGTTAATCAAGAATTGAGAGCAAAATAGAAAGGCATTTTGTGAGCAATTCCTGTGAGTTTTAAGAGTGCGATCCTGAAGCTACACAAATCAGATTAAAGAACCAATTCCATAAAGAGTTTTATGTGTCTTTCTTTATTTCTAGTTCAGAGTGTAGCATGCATTTTGAATAGAACCTTTCAACTTTCTTAGAAGCAAATTGTACTAGGTACCTGAGTTGTATTATTCAATTTAGAGTTAACTTGAAATAGTCGTGATAGCCTATGGCGTGTTGCCATAAGTGTTAGAGTTAATCTTTAGGTTTGCAAGAGATTGTAAACTCGAGTTGTATTGTTCAAGTTAGAGTTAATTTGAAGCAGTCACAATAGCCTTTGGATGGTTGCTACAAGGGTTAGAGTTAATTCTTAGGTTTGCAAGAGTTTGTGAACTTTGTTGTTGGCTCAGAGTTGTGGTGAAATATTTGGGGGAAATCCTATTGGGTAGTAGGTTGTGGTTTTTTCACCTTCTAGGCCGCGTGTTTTCCATGTAAAAATCCTTGTGTTCTTTACTTTATGCATTATTTATTCTACAACTATAGTGTAAGGAACGCATAGAAGAACCAAGTCCTTCGATAATTCAGTGCACGCGAAAATTGGGCACCACACAAATCACCCCCTCTTGTGTGGTATTGAATTATAAAATATCATACATTAATGTACCAATTGCACTAATATATGGTACTTCGGCACCAAAAAGCTCTTCATCATTTTCAGGAGGTCGGAATGGATCTTTCTTTATATCAAATGATCTCACAACGATCAGAGTACTCAATGGATGTGCTTTATTCATATGGATTTGCTTATAGATCTTTTCGGTGTATGTTTATTTATGGACGAATATTCCATCCTTCATATACTTAATTTGTAGACCAAGACAAAGTCTTGTCTTTCCAAGATCTTTCATTTCAAATTCTTTCTTCAAATAACTACTTCTTTCGGAAGCTCCCCAGGAGTTCCAATGATATTTAAATCATCAACGTACATGGAGATTATAAAAAATTCAGATTCAGACCTTTTTATAAAGACACAAGGACAAATTGGATCATTCTTGTACCCTTCTTTCAACAAGTATTCACTCAGACGATTGTACCACATATGACCTGATTGTTTCAATCCGTTTAAGGATTTATGAAGCTTTATTGAACAAGTTTCACGAAAACTTTCATATGCTTGAGGCACTTTAAATCCCTCAGGTATTTTCATAAAAATTTAGTTGTATAATGATCCATACAAATAGGCTATGACAACATCTTAGACGCATACCTGAAGGTGATAACATCCACCATAGGAGAATATGTCTCTATATAATCAATACTAGGACTTTGCAAAAACCCTTGTGCCAAAAGTCACGCCTTATATATAACTATTTCATTTTTGTCATTTCGTTTTCGTACAAAAATCCATTTGTACCCTACTGGCTTTATAACTTCAGGTGTTCGAACTATTGGTCCGAAGACTTTACCTTTTTTCAAGTGAAGTTAATTCTGCCTGGATAGCTTCTTTTCATTTTGACCAATCATTTCTCTGTCTACATTCATCGACATATTTTGATTCGATATCCTCATCTTGTTGCATTATTTCAACAACAACATTATACGCAAAAATATTATTAACAACAATATCATTTCGTTTCAACCTTTTTCCCGTAGAGATAACTTATTGAGATCTCTTCATTCTCATTATATCTAGGTACCTGGACCTCCCTTGAGATCTTATTATTTGTTATATCTAGGGCTCCTCTTGAGCCACGACTAATCACCTTGATCATTTGCTCCTTTCCTCCTTCGAGGATTTTTGTCTTTAGAACCTGGTCTACCACGTTTCAAGCGTGGCACAGACTCATTTGCTGTGATGACCTAAAAGGTAATCACTCATTTTGAAAGTAAATTCTGTGTCCAGAGGTCTTGAAAACCTCTTTTTGTCTCACCTCAATTTGCATGCGCAGTCCAGGAGCATTTCCGGAAAGCTTTTATGTGAAATCTAAGTAAAATAAGGAAATTAGCCTTTAAAATTTATTAAAGTTGACTTTGGTCAACATTCTTGGTAAACGGACCCGGATCCGTGATCCGACGGTCTCGTAGGGTATGTAGTAAAATATGGGACTTGGGTGTATGTTCAGAATCGAATTCCGAGGTCCCAAGCCCGAGAAAAGAATATTTAAAGAAATATTGTGTGCTGGAAAATATAAAGGCTTTTTGAAGAGAATTGATGTAATTTATTGTTTGTGTCGGTCCTGTATCTTGGTTTCGGATCCCAGTACAACTTTAAAATAATAATTAAGTTGAATATATAAAATTTGGTAAAGATCGGAATTGATTTGGTATAAATTGGACCTATAGTTGAGAGAAAAGGGAAACTTCAATTCTTGAGTAATTTTATGAATTTGAGGTTGAATTCGTAGTCATTGATGTTATTTTGATGATTTGATTGCACGAGCAAGTCCGTATGATATTTTTAGACTTGCGTGCACGATTGGCTCGGAGCCCCGAGGGCTCGGGTGAGTTTTGGATAGGCCACATAGTGAATTTAGACTTAGAAAAATAGATGTTGCAGTTTTAGAGAAGTTGCAGGTCTCTGAACTAAGCTTTGCGGTCCATAGTGAATCTTCCCGACCGCGGTGGGGTTTTTGCTGTCAGCAGTGGGCAAGGCCATATCTTCGCGGCCGCGCTCGATATTTCGCGGTCAGTGGAGATCCGCAGACGCGGTCCTCTTTCTGTGGTCAGCGGTGAAGATCTGAGAGGGGTATATATAAATGGGACTTTTCAGCCATTTTTTTCATTTTTCAAAACCCTAAAACATAAGTGCCGATTTTTCAAAGACTCTTTCTTCCTCAAAACACAAGTAAGTTATTTTTAACTCATTTCTTTCACTCCTTAACTTCTTTTACAAGATTTCATCCTAGAATCTAGGGTTTTCATGGTGGTATTTGGGAATTTTGGGTAGAACTTAGGAATATCGAAATTTGGGGATTTAGACCTCAAATTGAGGTTGAATTTCAAAACCAATTGTATATCCGGTGATGTTTTATACTTCAACACCACACAAGAGGTGGGGGGATGATTTGTGTGGTACCCAATTTTTGCTTAACTTGATTATGGAAGGACCTGGTTCTTTTATGTGTTCCAACTGCTATTGTTAGTGGAATAATAAGTAAAGACAACAAAGAACACAAAGATTTTTACGTGGAAAACCCCTGGCTCAAAAGGTGAAAAAATCACGACCTACTACTCAGGAGGATTTTTCCAAACTTCCACTAAAATCACTGAGCCAAAAATAGCATTTACAAAAACTCTTTTGTAAACCTAGGATTAACTCTAATCCCGTGATGGCACACGACCTCAACTGTTGTGACAACCTCAAGTTAACTCTAACTTGAAAACTCTAGGTACCTAATACATTTGCTTCTATAAAAGATGAAAGGTACAATGTAAAATCGCCTACTACAATTGAACTAGAAGTAAAAGATAGACACTTAGAACTGGTTCTTCTATCTGGTTCAAGTAGCTTCAGGATTTCACGCTTGAATCACACATAAAGAAAAATTGCCTTGCTATTTTGCTCTCAATTTACGTTTAACTTATGCTTATGTGCATTACATGTAAAAGAGAACAACAATGATATTTAAGTGGTTAGTAATTAGAGATTGAGTGGGATACATATGCTACTCATTTATGGTAGAAGAGTTCTAGTTGATCTCATACTCTAACTCTATCCTCTTCCTAAACTGTGTTCTCTTCGTATAAGGAGTCTTTCTCTCCTTATCCAATATGCAACCTTTTCGATCAGATCATGATATATTACTTCTGATAAGTTAGATTTATCTCGTTCACGTGCATCTCACATGTTTGGGTTGATCACAACTGTGCTTCATAAGATGGACCTGGTCCATGTTTGAGTTCCTTTTGTCAGTCTTCAAAACTTCACATTTACTTGGGCCAACAAATTCCCCTTTTTTGATGATGACAAACTCTGTGCGTTTTACTCATTTAGACCCTGTAAGAACTCAGCTTAACCATCAATACAAAGTTCAGAAAATTCACTTATCATCAAGGACCAGGTTAATTAGGTTATAAATATCACTTATTCATAATATGTAAAGCACAATATCTCTTCCCTCTTTTGGCATCATCAAAAAGTTGCATAAACAAAGTGTGAGTCCCAGATTTTAATAAGTACTCATGGCCAATGGGGAAACTACAAGTGCAATCATGGATTAATCATTAGTAATCAAGCAAACATATTTAAACTATCAAGGAAATATTAACATTCAACAAGAGCAAAAAATAGTAGATATCATTGATAGAAGATATGTTGCTACCACAATCCACAACCAGAAAGCAAAAATATTCAAACCATGAGCAAAAAGAAAGAAAAATCCCTAATCCGGGTCACTGAAGGTACTAGACAGGTTCAAGAGATAAAGGCTAGAATTCCTAAGGCTTGGGGGAGCTAGAGGGTAGGTTTTGGACTTGGAGAAGATTCAGCATATTATGAAGAATCCCTCTCCTTTTCCTTGGTAAGCTCAGTTCTGAGAGCATCCCTCTCAGATTCAACCTCTGCTAAGCAAGCCTTCAACCTAGCTATCTCAGCATCCTTGGCCTCACTTTCCTAAACTAAAGCCCTGACTTTACTGTTGATAGGTGTCTTCTTGGATAAACCAGGTTCATTTGGAATGGCATTGACTAAATAGTCACAAGCAAGCAGAGTATTAATGCCAAAGTAATCCTTGCTTGTGGCCATTTCCCATTTCTTAAGAGGCACATTGCACCTATCCAGAACCGTAGTCAGAATAAAGCCATACGGGGTGGCATGAGCCTTGGAGCCATTGATAACCCTGTCCTGTAGCTTGATGATGAATGCACGCCAGTTAATTTTCCTTCCACTTTCAAGGCACTCCATTAGAACTAATTCCATATAATTTGCAATATGCCTTCTCTCCTGCCTGGGTAGTAGGC
Source organism: Nicotiana sylvestris (assembly GCF_000393655.2). Taxonomy (NCBI): domain Eukaryota; kingdom Viridiplantae; phylum Streptophyta; class Magnoliopsida; order Solanales; family Solanaceae; genus Nicotiana; species Nicotiana sylvestris. The sequence continues at coordinate 107,941,041 of NC_091065.1, forward strand.
ACTTGTTGACAAACTCAAAAATGACTTTGTGTTGTGGCTTCATTTCACTCTTGTGCACAAACTTGGCCTCATTCACTTCTGCAACATCACAAAATCTCCTAGTGATTGTAAGGGCAGATAGAAGGGAATCCAGACTTGGCCATCTCTATCTAGTGTAATCATTATATCCCTCAGCAGGGATGTCTAGAATCTCTCCCAGCTTCTCTACATCAAATGTCACTTGAACTCCTTTGACTTTACTTGTAACTCTGTCATCTTTCACCATGAATTCAATGATTTCATTTTTGGCCAATCTCCTATCCATCTGAAGGACTATGTCCTTCCAGCCCTGAGCCGCTATGGTGTCAACCAAATGAACCATTCTTGGTTCCATCAAATCTTTCAGCACTCTTCCCTTCAAAATTTCCCTTTTGCCAAACTTGGCCAGCTTGTCTTGTTCACCATCAGACTCACTTTCTTCTTAACCACTCCATTCCTCATCTTCAGAAATTCTAACTTGTTTGCTTTTCACTGTAGACCTTGTTCTCTTGGCCAATAAGGGTTCAACAGCCTTAGACACAGAGGAAGACTTCTTGGAAGAAGTTTTGGTCTTTTTGGGCTTGGGGGTCTGAACCTCCATTGTTGTATGGTCCTCCTGATGGACCTGTTCCATCTCCTCAACCTCAACTTCTTCAGAGGACTCTGCAACCTTACCTTTTCCTTTATCCATCATCTTTTTCTTACTTTCAGCCAAAGCCTTCTGTAGGTCACTCTCACTCTGTTTCACCCTGCTTCTTGTGGCTCTTCCCTTTGGCAAGGGAGTTTCAGTAGTTATTGGAGAGGAAGCCTTTCATTTCTTGGAAGGCTTAGCAGCACTGGGGGCTTTTGGTGTTGGAGTTTTCCTTTTCTTTAGATCATAACTGGCACCTACTTTCTTTATAAGGTCTGCTAGGGTCTCCTCAATATATAAACCAGGTTCACCTGCCTGTGAACTTAGATTAACCAACCCTTCAGCAGCCTCCCCAGAACCACTTCCCCTGACTTTTTGCTACTTTCTTCCACAGTTTCCTGTGCAATCCCATAAATAGTTGGTACAGGCAATTCAGAAGTGGGTGAGGAATCAGCTACTCCTTTCCCTTTTCCCCTCACATCAACACAACCACCCTCTCTCTCTTTTTCTTTTTCAATTTTCTTTTAAACCTCCACTCCTTCCCAATTCAGGCATTTCTACATCCTAACAGGTCCAACCAAAACAAACCTATTTTCTAAATTTTCAGTCAAAGCAGAACTTACCTCAGATAGGGGGTTTAGTGTCTTCTCAGAGTCAGACGACCCAGGTCCTTCCCCTCACTCGCAGATTTGAATGAATCATCTGAGTTCTCAGAATCTTGGGCTTGGGAAGCCTTCAATTGTGCGTTTAATTTCTTTGACAATGCACCTGAGGCTACATTTTTTCGTGCTAGCATTTTAACACATCTTTTCTTAGGCTGGGGGATTGTACTGAGTGGATGAGGTGTAGATGAATCAGAGGGAGTAGGATGTGGAGGAGTTCCAGGGTTGTCTTGTGGGTTCGTCATTTAGCTAATTTCTTGAGAGAATTGGTGACTTAAACCTTTGGAGAAGAGAGCAATTGAGAGTGAAGAAGGGTTTTGACGGTTTTGAATTATGAGGGTGACAGGAAGTAATAATGAGTATTTAAAGGGAAAGAATCATTTAATGGATAACAGTAGCTTTAGTAGTCAATTAGAGGTCTAATCAACCTGAAATTGCAGGTTGAACGAACGGTTAGGCTTCTCTAGATTTTAGGCATTTTTTGTGGTTAGAATTCTAATGAGGACGGAGCTGGTTCAAAAACAAACGAATAGGATTTTCTAATGTTTTGAACAATGGTAGGACTCTGCTCATGATTTAAATTTTTATATTTTTAATTGTGCAGAGTATAGAAAACATACCTTGGCATTCAGGTGAACCAATACTGATGAACCAGGTTCTTCATTTAAAATTTTATTAATCATGCCTTAATTTACCACAATAGAGAAAATTTTGTTAGAGATCAGTGAGTCATATTAACATATGTCACAGGAGTATACTATTTATAGTATGAAGCTGAGTAAAAATTAATCTAGATATTTACACAAGTTCCAGATTTCCTAGCCAAAAAATATTTTTTTTCTCATTTTTTTTCATTGTGCATTCTAAGCTGGTCCCATTAGGTGATCTTAATTATCCCTAATTCTAACCTATTCCTTTCAAAGCTTTCTCTACTCAGTGCTTTAGTAAAGATGTCAGCAATTTGTTTATCAGTAGCACAGAATTCTATGGTAATCAATCTTTTCTCATAGTTGTCCCTTAAGAAGTAATGTCTAACATCTATGTGCTTAGTCCTCTTATGATGAACTGGGTTCTTTGTCATACTTATAGCACTAGTGTTATCACAAAAGATAGGAATGTAGCCAATTTCAATGCTAAAATCTATCAGCTGCTGTTTGATCCACAATAATTGAGCACAACAAGAGGCATCATCAACATATTCGGCCTCAGTAGTGGATAAGGCCACTGAATTCTGCTTTTTAGTGGCCCATGATACAAGACATGAACCAAGAAAATGAGCCATACCTGAGGTGCTCTTCCTATCCACAAGGAAACCTACATAGTCAGCATCAGCATACCCCACTAGATTAAAATTACTACCTTTAGGGTACCAAAGACAAAGATCAGTAGTGCCTTTCAAATATCTCAGTATCCTCTTGACAGTAGTCAAGTGAGATTTCTTAGGATTTGCCTGAAAACAAGCACAAAGCCCTACACTGAAAATTATGTCAGGTCTGCTAGCAGTAAGATACAAAAGTGAACCAATCATACCCCTATACAACTTCTGATCAACAGATGAACCAGGTTCATCTATGTCTAATTTAGTAGCTGTTGCAATGGGTGTGTCTATTTCCTTTGATTCATCCATTTTAAACTTCTTAATCAACTCTTTTGCATATTGTGCTGATGGATCATGGTTCCATTTGGGTTTTGTTTGATCTGTAAGCCTAAGAAAAAGTTAAGCTCACCCATCATACTCATTTCAAACTCTCTCCCCATTAATCTGACAAAATCCTTACTTAGTTTATCAGTGGTTGCCCCAAAAATTATGTCATCAACATATATTTGTACTACAAGAAGATCCTTACCTTTTTCCCTCAGGAATAGAGTACTATCAATTTTACCTCTCTTGTACCCATGTTCAAACAGGAATTTGGACAGTCGTTCATACCATGCTCTAGGAACCTGCTTGAGTCCATAGAGATCGTTGTCTTTGTACACATGTTTCAGACACTTCTTGCTCTCAAACCCTGGAGGTTGTTTGACAAACACTTCTTCCTTTAGGTAGCCATTCAGGAAGGCACTTTTGATATCCATCTCATGAAGAGTGAATTCCATGTGTGCTGCAAAGGCTATGATGAGTCTTATTGCCTCCAGTCTAGCAACTGGAGCAAAGATCTCATCATAATCTATGCCCTCCTCTTGGCTATAACCTTGGACTATCAGTCTTGCCTTGTTCCTTATAACTGTTCCATCTTCATCAAGCTTGTTTCTGAAGACCCATTTAGTGCCAATTACTGATCTGTCCTTGGGTCTTGGAACTAGATGCCAGACTTGACTTCTCTCAAACTGATTGAGTTCATCTTTCATTGCATTTAACCAATCTGCATCCTACAAAGCTTCGACAATATTTTTAGGTTCAATAAGTGATAAGAAAGCATCAAAAGCAGACAGATTCTTTAATTATGATCTAGTTTTAACTCCAGATGTTGGATCAATTATTGTGTTCTCAATAGGATGAGAACTTTGATACTTGTAAGGTTTCACAACCAACTGGCTTCTGTTTGATATTTCTCCCATGTTCTGTTGCTGAGGAATATGCTCATGGACATGTTCCATTAGGGAATTGGTTTCAGTTCTTCTTTGTTCAATTCCCCTTGTCAAGTTGCCTGGATGGAAGAACCTGTTCCATCACATGTTTTTTTTGGTGCATCTTCAGCTTGAGTTGTGACTTCACTCAATTCTTTTACCAGCCCAATAGCTTCATCTTAATGTTCCTGTCTCTCAGAAAGAATGTTAGTTTCATCAAAAACTATATGTACACTTTCTTCTACACACAAAATTCTTTTATTATACACTTTATAAGCTTTTCTATGTGAAGAATATCCCAAGAATACTCCCTTATCACTTTTGGGATCAAACTTACCTAGGGATTCCTTTCCATTATTGTGCATAAAGCACTTGCATCCAAATGCCCTAAGATGGGATATATTTGGTTTTCTCCCTTTAACTAACTCATAGGGAGTCTTCTCTACCAGAGGTATAGTCATGCATCTATTAATAATGTAACATGGAGTATTTATAACCTCTGCCTAGAAGTTATGAGGTAGTTTACTAGAAAGAAGCATAGTCCTAGCCATATCTTCAAGAGTCCTATTCTTTCTTTCAACTACTCTATTTTGTTGAGGAGTCCTAGGGGTAGAGAAATTATGATTTATACCATGCTCATCACAAAATTCAGCAAACTTAGCATTTTCAAATTTAGTTCTATGATCAGACCTGATTGATGCAAGTTGATTACCTAGTTGTTTCTGAGTTTTTCTAACAAAGGTAGTAAACATGTCAAATGTTTCATCCTTAGATGTTAAAAACAGTACCTAAGTAAACCTAGAGTAATCATCAACAAGTACCATCACATATTTCTTACCACCTCTACTCAATGTTCTTATTGGACCACAGAGATTCATATGAACCAGTTCCATCGTCCTGGTTGTGCTTACCATTTTCTTGCTTTTAAAAGACGATCTTACCTGCTTCCCCCTTGCACAAGCCTCACAAACTTTGTCTTCCTTGAATTTGATGTTAGGTAACCCTATCACCAGGTCCTTGGAGACTAATTTTTTGAGTTGATTCAGACTTGCATGACCAAGTCTTTTGTGCCACAGGAGAGGATCATTGTCCAACACACTCAAGCAAGTGATTTCATTTTCTGAAAGAGTGGACAAATCTACAATGTAAATATTGTTAACTCTTTTTCCCCTGCGAAACAATCTTGTTAGTGGTAAGATTAATCACAAAGCATTTGGTAGAGGTGAATGCTACCAGGTTACCTCTGTCACACAGTTGTGATATACTAATTAGGCTATATTTCAAGCCATCTATTAAGTAGACATTTTTAATGGAATGTGAGTCTGTCTTACCTACCTTTCCAACCCTAATGATCTCACCTTTCTTCCCATTTCCAAATGAGACATTACCTCCATTTAGATTCTCAAGTGAAAGGAACTAGTTCTTGCTTCCAGTCATATGCTTTGAGCAGCCACTATCCATGTACCATATTTGGCTACTTCCCTTCACTTGGACCTGCAAAACAAAATCAGGGGTTAGTCTTTGGAACCCAAACTAGTTTGGGTCCTTTTCTATAGGCAAATGGGTGAATTAAATTCCTTTTGGCCCATCCAGGCAGCCTATTTTTCTCTTGAACAAAGGTTTTATTCTTTTGACTGGCCTTTTCTTTTACATTACATTCACTTTTGTAATGACCAGTCTTGCTACAGTATGTGTAGATTTTGTTTTCAGGAAGTGTGATGTACTTGTTTTTAGGATCCCACTTAGGTGCTAGGGTCCCATAGCCAAGTCCCCTCTTATTGCTACTGTGGTGCTCTTGTAGCCAGGATAGTGCATCAGAGGACTTATTCCATTTGCAAGTTCTATCTAGTTCATGCTTCACCTTGCCTAGATCTTCTTTTAGGGCTCTTATCTACTCATCTTTCTTGTACAATTCATCCTTCATCTTTCCTAGATTTTCTTCTAAGGTGAGATGTGTGTGATCAGCTTTCTTCTTACCTGTTCCTAATTTTAGTTTTAAATTTTTAGACCTAAGTTCTAAGACACTGGTGTCAAGTTCAAGAACCTGATTCTTCAACTCAGCATTTTTACTATCACTTTCATTAGCCCTAAATTCTAGATTTTCGCACTTGGCTTTTAGGATCACACATTCCCTAGACAGTTGTTCCTTCTCATTGTTTATGATCTCAAACTCATCAATGAAGTCTAGCAATAATTCTGATAGCCTTTTTTTAGACAAAAATTTAATCTTATCTTTGAGATGAATAACACTTACCTCTTGTTTATCGTCTGATTCTCCAATGGCCATAAGTGCTTGTTCATCTCCAGCTTCATCTTCTGAATCCTCATCTAAGGTTTCTCCCCAAGCAGCAACCATAGCCTTTGTTGATCCTTTGTTCCTTTTGGGTTGAACCTATTCCTTCTTCCTGTTTCTTCATTCAGCCATTTCCTTATTCCATTCAATTTCCCATTGGGAACAATTTTTGATCACGTGGTCAGTTTTACCACATTTGTAGCTGTTGATACCCAATTTTTTCCTATGTATTTTTATACTCAAAATACTTTAAAAATAGCATATGTATGCATATACAAGCATGCCCAAAGGCTTTGGTATTTTCCCAAATTTTTAAAGATTTTTAAAACCAATTTATGGCCTATTTTGCACTATAAAAAAACCAATAACTATTCCCAAAAAAAACTTGTCATTTTGGCGAATAATTTATTTTATTCTCGCATTTACACAAAATATAATTTACATGATTTTTGCATAATTTTACAAGTCCATTTGGTATTTATAAACTAAAATTGCATGAAATTGCAATTTTAGCCTATTTCTCGATTTAATAGCATTCGTAATCACAAAATCATTTCTAATATTTTCAAATTAATACTTATGCATTGCTTATTAACTCGGTATTTTTAATTGGATTTTAAACACTATTTACTATTTTTATAAAATCAAAACGGGGAAAATTGGCTATTTAAATTGCAGTCCCTTTTTTATTTCAATGGTAGCCCAAATTGCACCCTCAATTTCAACCCCAACCCGTATTCCTAGATTATCCGACCCATACTCAATTAATTTACCCGATCCAGCCTTGATCTGATCTGAGCCGTTGATCAAATGAGATCAACGGCCCAGATTCTATTTCCCAAATTAAATCAAATGACCCCCATTTGACCCCTCATTTCTCATAGAGACCGGTCTCTCTCTTGGTCTCTTCGTCTCCTCCTTCTCTCTAGAACCCTCTGGTTCCCTCCTCCTTCTCCGACGAGCTTCATCGCCTCTCCGGCCATGCTCCGTCCTCACTTCTCTCGACCACCAGTCGCGATGGAGCTGTGTCTCGCTGATCGTCTCTAAGTTTTGAGGCTCCAGAGACTTCCACCATGCAAGATAGTCACTAGAAGCCTTGCTTGGCTTATCTTCGGCCTTTTCTCCGATGGGTTTCAGTCCGATGGCACTATGAACGCCATTATTAACGAGTTTCACAGCCAAGTTCCTTACCTCACCGATTTATTGCAAAAAACCCTAAATTCCGCCTAAGTCTCTTGATATCTATCTTTTTAAAGCATTTTTAACTTATCCTTTTGTGTTTTACACTACCTTATGCCCGATTATCAAATTTTAAACGTTTTGTTCTTTTCTCAAAAGCTAGGGTTTCCGAACCCCTTTCAAAAATCACTATATCTTCTGCTTCTTTTTGAGTATTATGTGCTTATGCTTGTATTATTTTTTTATGTTTGTGTTATGAGCTTGTTTGTGTGGTTTTCTGGTAATCCGAGTTCCATGCTTTAAGTTTCTATTAGGGCTCCTGTCTTGTGTTGAAACTGTGATATTCTCGCTTAGTGTTCTCTGATTTTCACACCTATTGCGTTTATATGTCTAATTGTTATTCTAAATAATTTTGTGCATCTCTTTGAATCCCTGATTATCCGTATACGATTTCCTTGGAGATGCTCCACTGATTTGAATTGTTTCCTTGATTGTGAGATCCTTTTCTTACTTAAGGATGATTCCCTGTGATTTTCCATCTCACCCGTGATTTTCCTTAACTAATTGCTTTCAAAATCAGTTTGTTTATATGCACAATATATGCTTATTTACTTTCCTTACTTGTAATTATATTGTACCTTCCTTATTTGATGCATGTTTCTTTACCGTTTGAGCTGTGACTCCCTAATTGAAGGCAATTTGAGTTTTAATTGATTCTAATAGGTTTTCTTTCTATAATTATAATCAGTCTATATGTGTTACCTTATTTTTCACTTATTTGAAGACTAGTTTTGAGGCTCCAGAGACTTCCACCATGCAAGATAGTCACTAGAAGCCTTTCTCCCCTTGTGACTACTGGCTGCTCAACTAGCTTGAAACTCAGGCTGAGTTTCAGGCTGCTTCATTGTTCCATTGCTCTCTATATTGCTGCTCACTTCACTACTATCGCTGCACACTCTCTATATTGCTGCTCACTCCACCACTTTGCATATTATAACTCACTACTGTCCTGTATTACTTTGCCTTCAACTGGTATGTCTCCTATTTGATTTACAGCTTCAAAGCAATATGTTTTCTATGGGTATTGCACTTCCTTTTGTTTCTCGTATGTTTCTACTTATGCTTTTGTTGTTCTTGCTGCAATTAGCATGCTTCTATGTTGATTAACATGACTATCTTAATCTGGCATGCCCATTACTCCCCTTATATGTCTCATGCATGTCTTTCCTTATCCCTTAACCCCAGTGTAGTTATCAGCATGAAGTTCTGACCTCTTTGGTTGAAACCTGCCTGATTGTTTAAGTGCTGAAGTGCTTCTCTTTGATGTTTGTGTAACTGTGTTCTCACTCGTGAATTACTTGTCCCCTTCTCCTCTGCCCCTGCTTGTGCTTACCTGACATTGTATCTTCTGTTTCAAACTGCTTTTCAATTCAATCTTTTGAAACTCCATCACTATCTCACTACTCTTAGAAGTTTAGGGTCAGCCACCTTAGTGTAAGCATTGCTTTGGGTACCTTGAGTACCCACTGAACTTTGATGCACAAGGCTGGTAATTCCACACTTGCACTTGTCTTGTTAATTTGTTTTGGGTGCCTGGTATTGGCCAAGGGTCCCAATGGGCCTTTAGGGAGCTTTGCCGCACCCAAACCTTGGTAAAGGTTGTGAAACTCGAAAGAAGTGAGGATTGGAGACTTGGGCCTGGTTGAAGGCTCCCTATAGAATAGCTTCTTATTTTTCTACTCTTCGCTACTGTAATCTGATTACTTCGTCTGTAATAACTTGTAATGAATAATTGGGGCTATAGTGAAATTGGGTGGGATTATGCATGCTTGGTTAATGGGTAGAGAACATGTCTATAGGGTTTTACTTACTTATTTGTGCAATAGATATCCTGCATAGGACATGCATCTCACACGATTAGAAATCCTGTTTTAGGCTCTTTTACTTTCAGCTCGTTATTATACTCACTTTGTAATTACGATTAATTAATAACCTGTTATACAAATTGCTACTGCATTTAGGGACCATGTTTTAGGAGCTTTATGTGCATTAGACATCATGTTACTTAGGATCTTCGTTTGAGTTGCAATTGCTGAACGCCTCACTAATTTGTCTAATTTAACAACATAAGTCTGATGAACTATGCCTCCTCTCCTTAAAACTGGATTAATATGCATGCTCACCTTTCAAGTAGGCAATACATACGACGCCTAGGCAAGCTTTAGGCCTAATAAAATTGATTGATTTTGTTTTGCCAGTTTTCAGACTACTCCGTCTCTTTCTTAAACTACTGAACTCCATTCCTGGTTTGCCTCGCTGAGGATTACTCTGATTTCTGTTAAAACTCTAGTCCCATTTTGACATACTCTCGGAATCAGGCATATGTTTTATCATGTCTTCTACTGGGTTGTTTGCTTGTCCAGAATCGTGCTATTTTACTACATCATTACTATATTTTGAAAGTGTTTCAATATGTCTTTTACTAATTCCTAAACTATTATATACCTACTGCCATTTTTTAGTTATACTTCTGAAAATTTCGATCAAACTTTTTGATTTCTGCCAAAACCTATCTTTAATATTCCTGCTTTTAACTCTCATTTCTTTAGACCTTAAATGTGATTGAGACGTGCTAATTATATGTCTATCCGTGGAGGGACATTTGAGCCTCTTACATGCCTTTATGTGATCCCTTACATGAATTCTTATTTGTTTTGTATGTCGCCTAGTATTTTGATCTTCAAACCTAAGGGTTCAACCTAGTCCTTACCTTATAGGAATAATGGTCCTAAATACCCTCTAGGACTTATAGGACGGGACGGGTAATAGCACGCAATAAGCACTCGCGACCAATCCACACGTTTAATTAACCTTTACGGGGCGGGAAAGGTAGAATATGGAGATGATGACGGTGCGCTAATATCTCGTGCGAGAATAATTGCTGGGTATTGCACCAAACTGATTCATATTATATTTAAACCTAGGACCCTTTTTCTCCTTCTTTAGTTATTGATGTTTTCTTAAATTAATGTTTCTTCAACTAAGCTTTCTCCTTTTAAAATCACTTGTGTCTTTCTTCTTTCAAAATTTTTCAACTTGTTATGTGCAAACTTTGCTTGTTTATTCCTACTCTTCTTAAAGTCATAATTAAGCATGGTCGGGAACCACACTAGTGGATCTTGATGGGTGCCTAACACCTTCCCCTCGAGATAATCTCAAGTCCTTACCCGAACTCTGGTTTATCTTTCAAAATCTTCTTTTTTTTAAGTGTCCTAATGCACTATAATCATTAGGTGGCGACTCTTCAAATTCCATATCCCGATTCCTCGAAAGGGGAATAAGAGTTGTTTTGTCCATAATGTCGTAAACCTGATTTCGCCTTATTTTAGGAGGGAAAAAGGGGGCGTCGACAGCATGGCGACTTTGCTGGGGAGATGCTTTAAGGCTTTTACCATTACGTTCTTTTTATGACTTTATTGCTTCCTTTATTACCTTTATTTCCTGTTTTTAATCATTTCTCCGTGAATACTAACTTGACTCTTCGTGTTTTCTTTTCCTTTATTTGCTTTCCCCTTTACTGCTTTACCATTATCTCAATTCCGTTTTCATTTTCGAGCATTTATTGTAATCTTTACTTTATGAACGTGAAAATACATGTAATTTGTTTCATTATTGTAATTGCATCTCTCAACATCATATCCCACTCGTGCCAAAACAAATCCTATAGCAACGCTTATAATGAGTGGTCGCGCCCTTCCGATATCATAACCCCTAAATGTGGCAAAGGCATATTTGCGGTAAAACTAGTCGATCAACGGTGTAGTCGACGGTTCTGCGCCTTTCCCTCTTGAGTTGTCCGCTCAAGGGTACCTTGTCTAGCACTTTAAAGTAGAAACCTTACTCTATTAAACTGTTCATGCATCATGGTCAAGCCTAGCCGATTCAGTTATGTTGTCCGCATAATGACTCATTAAGACAGCCTAAACCAAAGTCCATCGGGTTTCCTGAAACCCAAACAGACACCTTCACGCTATGTGCATTTATTTGGAGAACTAAAAGACTTATGCTAATTATTGGTATTAAATAGTCGAGTCCGGTGGGGGTGAGATCTTAACCCTTTGTTTTGCAGGAAATGAATGACAAAGTTCCCGACTTCGGTATGGTAAACATACCCTCAATCTTGCTGACCTGGTGGAGGAACCTCCCATCAAGTAACCAAATCAACGAATGGAAAGAGAGAGTCACCAAGGCTAGTGAGAAGCTAGAATACCTGGATTACAGCTTGTTGGAATTGGAAGGGAAAGTGAGGAAAAGAGTCACCGACTGTCAAAACATTGAGGGAAGCGAAGGAGAATGCCTGGCAAAGGCATTTTTACTGGAAAATCTGCGCGAGCTGGAGGATCTAATCAACGAGAACATTCAACCCGAGGAAGGTCCTTCGGGGACCAAGTAGTTAGGATTTTTACTCTTCTGCTTTCTTAAATGTAATAAGGCCGTTGGCCATTAGTGACATCTTTTATTATTCAGTTGTTTTTGACTCGTCTTATTTTTATCAATAAAATTGAGGCATTTAGCATTATAAGTTCTCCAAATTTAATTTGTCGCTAGGCTTACCTCGGGCACAACGAGGCACCCAAATTAGGAAGCGATTTATATTCCAGAACAATGTGTTTAAATATTACAATATTATTTATTAGAATCCGCGCTAACTTTTTACCTTTTTATTTTTTTTTTCTTTTATTATTTTTATTCCCCTCCCCAAAGGTTAGTTCGTGCATTCTGGCACCATCAGCGTACTCAACAAGATCCAAGGGTCCTCCACCTCCTCCTCCTCCTACCAGAAACAGGAACAAAGGCAAAATGGGAGATACAAGTGCTAGAAAGGAAATCGAGGAAACCTCTCAGAACGCTTCAATCACTAAGGAAACTGCTGCTCATCTTGAGCAAACTTTGCTGAGATTTCGAGAAGAATTGGAACAAGTTTGAAACCTGGCAAGTCTGTCAATCACTTTTGCCGCTGCTGATGCCAACAACCAGAACCATACTACACCACAAGTACAACCCGCTCATGCCCAAGCCTGCAACACTTGCAACAACAATCCACTGCACGTTCCTGAAACACAAAATACCATAAAAGACCATAACACTCCAATCTTTGTGGAGACCATGCCACATTACAGTCAGCCAATCGCCAGTGCAATCGAGACAGATGACAAGAGCACCCTCATTCAGAATTTGGCCGCTGAGATCAAGAAGTTGACTAGCCGGGTCCAAGATTTCGAAGGTAACAAAAGTGTTGAAGGGTTAAATTACGAAGATCTCTGTGTTCAGCCAGATGTTGAGCTCCCGAAAGGGTACAAACCTCCCAAGTTCGAACTATTCGACGGTACAGGTGATCCCAGGGTCCACCTCAGAATGTATTGTGATAAGCTGGTAGGAGTCGGAAGGGACGAGAAGATTCGCATGAAGCTGTTCATGAGGAGTTTGAAGGGTGATGCTTTATCATGGTATATTAGCCAGGATGCAAAGAAATGGACTAGTTGGGTGAACATGGAGTCTGACTTTATGGATCGGTTTAGGTTCAACACGGAGAACACACCAGATGTGTTCTATATCCAGAATCTCAAGAAGAAGCCCACAGAGACCTTTCGCGAGTATGCTACTCGTTGGAGGTCAAAAGCTGCTAAGGTCATCCCCGCCGAGGTAGAAATCCTTCCTTAAGGGTCATACAAGAAGCAGAATTAGATGATGCAGAATGGGTCAAGAGTCGCTACGAGCAGTTAGCCCTCATAGACAGAAAAAGAATGAGCACTATTTGTCACGGTCAATTATATCAGAACAGAATATCCAGAGCCTTCAACAAGAGAGTCAAGCCAAGGAAGTTTACACCAGGACAGCTGGTGTTGAAGAAGATATTTCCATATCAAGATGAAGCCAAAGGGAAATTCTCTCCTAATTGGCAGGGTCCGTATATGGTGTATCGGGTTCTAACCGGAGGAGCCCTTATTCTCGCAGAAATGTACGGAGAAGTCTGGCCAAAGCCTATCAATGCAGACGCAGTGAAGCGATACTACATTTGATCATATGTTTTTCCTTCATGATGTATTTTGAACTACGCCTCACCTGATTCCCGTTTAAGAGGAGATACGTTGGCAGCCCTATGGGTTCGGTCACATTTTAATAAAAATTCCATTTTCCCCGCTATTGGAACTGGGGCAAAATTTTGAGGAGGACCCTCAAAATTCCGAAGTTAGTCGTCAGTTTTCTCATCAGCACCAACCCAGTAAACTGGGGCAGAATTTTGAGGTGGGCCCTCAAAATTCTGGGATTGTTCCGCGTTCAGTCATCCAGCACAGCCGTCAGTAGCGCCAGCCCAGTAAACTGGGGCAGAATTTTGAGGAGGACCCTCAAAATTCCGGAGCAAGCGAGGTTGCCGTGTCTTGAACCACGTTGCAGTTGTTGGTTCATCCCAAAATAATCAAGGAATTCTTTTTACCTATATATACATGGACTTGCCTTATATTCACTAGGTCATGCCCGAATATCATTTGGATCGCACGTTTAGCAATGCTACCCCAATGATACGCAACAGCAAGAGCCGGAGGATACGAACTAACCTCCCCCTATAAAACTCACAATTTTTCTTTGGATGCAGGAATTCAGGCAACGAATCAAAGTATATTTGCTCTTCAGAATCAAAAACCCTTAAAGGGTCACTATCTGCACTCGACACTCCCCAGCAGTCTTAATAGCGCAAACCGCCCACCAGAATTCAGGCCGCAAAAGCAAAACGCACCCACTCTTTAGAGTCGAAACTCTCAAAGCAATCACTCATTTCGCAAAAGTCTACTATCTACACCCAGCATTTCCCAGCAGTCATGATAACACAATCGTCTATCAACTAAGAGAACTTACCACTGTTCGTTTCTTTACATTTCTGCATTGCATAAGGCTACTTGCTGCCTTTCGAGATTAAGCTCTGTCTCCATCTGCATTTCTGCATAAGGCTATTCTCTGCCTTTCGAGGTTAAGCTCCACCTCTATATTGCATAAGGCTATCTATCTGCCTTCCGAGACTAAGCTCTGTCTCCATTTTGCATTTCTGCATAAGGCTACTCTCTGCCTTCCGAGGTTAAGCTCTACCTCCATACTACATAAGGCTAGTTTCTGCCTTCCGGGACTAAGCTCTATCTCCATTTGCATTTCTGCATAAGGCTACTCTCTGCCTTCCGAGGTTAAGCTCTACCTCTATACTGTATAAGGCTACTTTCTGCCTTTCGAGACTAAGCTCTGTCTCCATCTGCATTTTTGCATAAGGCTATCTTCTGCATTCCGAAGTTAAGCTCTACCTCCATACTGCATAAGGCTACTTTCTGCCTTCTGAGACTAAGCTCTGTCTCCATTTTGCATTTCTGCATAAGGCTATCATCTGCCTTTCGAGGTTAAGCTCTACCTCCATATCGCATAAGGCTATCTATCTGCCTTCCGAGACTAAGCTTTGTCTTCATCCTCATTGCATAAGGCTATCTTCTACCTTCCGAGGTTAAGCTCTACCTCCATCCTGCATAAGGCTACTTATCTGCCTTTCGAGACTAAGCTCTGTCTCCATCCGCATTGCATAAGGCTATCTTCTGCCTTCCGAGGTTAAGCTCTACCTCCATATTGCATAAGGCTATCTATCTGCCTTCCGAGACTAAGCTCTGTCTCCATCCTGCATGGCTGAAATATTGCCACTTTATTTAAATTCTCGCTTAGGCTAAAATATCGCCACCTGCATTCAAATTCACGCCTTGGCTGAAAAATCGCCACTCTTTGCATTCATTCGGCTGAAAGATTGCCACCTTCTCATGTGTTGAAAAATCGCCAACTTATTCAAAGGTGTCATAGTTCGAGGGCACCATCTGCATAGCCCGAGAACACCATTTCATGGCCTACGAATCTTTATTTCATGCTTTTCATGGCCCAGGGCATCATAGTCTGAGGACATCATCCTAACCGTCCGAAGACAGCATTCATGGTCCAACGGGAACTTGCATCACGTTTAAATTACGCAAATATATACGCACATCACACACTTGAAGGTACTCCGGCTGGCTCACGGCTCTCTCAGCAATCCCGCTCCAGTTTTTCGCAGCCTGTCCGATTCCAAGCACCCTCTCAAACCTGACCGTCGCGACCGTTCTTTTAAATTTCCATCGGCATATTCTGCCGATGGTTCCTGAACTACATGTGGCCTGATTCCTGTAAAACTAGGGATATGTAGGCAACTTAGCAATCACCGTTTCCGGTCAAAATTCTTTTACAATCGCCGTTTCCGGTCAAAATTGGCCATCTTGTCTTTACTCGACAACTCTTTCATCCTCCTCGGGTAAAGAGGGGCAGTTGTTGTTACCCAATTTTTCACTATGTATTTTTATACTCAAAATACTTTCAAAATAGCATATGTATGCAATACAAGCACGCCCAAAGGCTTTGGTATTTTCCCAAATTTTTAAAGATTTTTAAAATCAATTTATGGCCTATTTTGCACTATAAAAAAACAATAATTATTCCCAAAAAAAACTTGTCATTTTGGCGAATAATTTATTTTATTCTCGCATTTACACAAAATATAATTTACATGATTTTTGCATAATTTTACAAGTCCATTTGGTATTTTTAAACTAAAATTGCATGAAATTGCAATTTTAGCCTATTTCTCGATTTAATAGCATTCATAATCACAAAATCATTTATAATATTTTTAAATTAATACTTATGCATTGCTTATTAACTCGGTATTTTTAATTGGATTTTAAACACTATTTACTATTTTTATAAAACCAAAACGGGGAAAATTGGCTATTTAAATTGCAGTCCCTTTTTTATTTCAATGATAGCCCAAATTGCACCCTCAATTTCAACCCCAATCTGTATTCCTAGATTACCCGACCCATACCCAATTAATTTACCCGATCCAGCCTTGATCTGATCTGAGCCATTGATCAAATGAGATCAACGACCCAGATTCTATTTCCCAAATTAAATCAAACGACCCCCCTTTTGACCCCTCATTTCTCATATAGACCGGTCTCTCTCTTGGTCTCTTCATCTCCTCCTTCTCTCTAGAACCCTCTGGTTCCCTCCTCCTTCTCCGACGAGCTTCATCGCCTCTCCGGCCATGCTCCATCCTCACTTCTCTCGACCACCAGTCGTCATGGAGCTGTGTCTCGCTGATCTTCTCTAAGTTTTGAGGAACCAGAGACTTCCACCATGCAAGATGGTCACTGGAAGCCTTGCTTGGCTTATCTCCGGCCTTTTCTCCGATGGTTTTCAGTCCGATGGCACTATGAACGCCATTATTAACGAATTTCACAGCTAGGTTCCTTACCTCACCGATTTATTGCAAAAAACCCTAATTTCCGCATAAGTCTCTCGATCTCTATCTTTTTAAAGAATTTTTAACTTATCCTTTTGTGTTTTACACTACCTTCTGCCTGATTCTCAAATTTTAAACGTTTTGTTCTTTTCTCAAAAGCTAGGGTTTCCAAACCCCTTTCAAAAACCACTATATCTTCTGCTTCTTTTTGAGTATTATGTGCTTATGCCTGTATTATTTGTTTATGTTTGTGTTATGAGCTTGTTTGTGTGGTTTTCTGGTTAATCCGAGTTCCATGCTTTAAGTTTCTATTAGGGCTCCTGTCTTGTGTTGAAACTGTGATATTCTCGCTTAGTGTTCTCTGATTTTCACACCTATTGTGTTTATAGGTCTAATTGTTATTCTAAATAATTCTGTGCATCTCTTTGAATCCCTGATTATCCGTATACGATTTCCTTGGAGTTGCTCCACTGATTTGAATTGTTTCCTTGATTGTGAGATGCTTTCCTTACTTAAGGATGATTCCCTGTGATTTTCCATCTCACCCGTGATTTTCCTTAACTAATTGCTTTCAAAATCAGTCTGTTTATATGCACACTATATGCTTATTTACTTTCCTTACTTGTAATTATGTTGTACCTTCCTTATTTGATGCATTTTTCTTTACCGTTTGAGCTGTGACTCCCTAATTGAAGGCAATTTGAGTTTTAATTGATTCTAATAGGTTTTCTTTCTATAATTATAATCAGTCTATATGTGTTACCTTATTTTTCACTTATTTGAAGACTATATATACTCTACCCTCTCTTTAGCATAGGAGGAGGGAATCATTTTCTGAACTCTCTCTTACACAAAAGAAGTAATTCAATACTCTCTCTTTGTTTCACACAATCTCTCTCCCTTGTGACTACTGGCTGCTCAACTAGCTTGAAACTCAGGCTGAGTTTCAGGCTGCTTCATTGTTCCATTGCTCTCTATATTGCATGCTCACTTCACTACTATCGCTGCACACTCTCTATATTGCTGCTCACTCGACCACTGTGCATATTATAACTCACTACTGTCCTGCATTACTTTGCCTTCAACTGGTATGTCTCCTATTTGATTTACAACTTCAAAGCAATATGTTTTCTATGAGTATTGCACTTCCTTTTGTTTCTCGTATGTTTCTACTTGTGCTTTTGTTGTTCTTACTGCAATTAGCATGCTTCTATGTTGATTAACATGACTATCTTAATCTGGCATGCCCATTACTCCCCTTATATGTCTCATGCATGTCTTTCCTTATCCCTTAACCCCAGTGTAGTTATCAGCATGAAGTTCTGACCTCTTTGGTTGAAACCTGCCTGATTGTTTAAGTGCTGAAGTGCTTCTCTTTGATGTTTGTGTAACTGTGTTCTCACTCGTGAATTACTTGTTCCCTTCTCCTCTGCCCCTGCTTGTGCTTACCTGACATTGTATCTTCTGTTTCAAACTGCTTCTCAATTTAATCTTTTGAAACTCCATCACTATCTCACTATTCTTAGAAGTTTAGGGTCAGCCACCTTAGTGTAAGCATTGCTTTGGGTACCTTGAGTACCCACTGAACTTTGATGCACAAGCCTGGTAATTCCACACTTGCACTTGTCTTGTTAATTTATTTTGGGTGCCTGGTATTGGCCAAGGGTCCCAATGGGCCTTTAGGGAGCTTTGCCGCACCCAAACCTTGGTAAAGGTTGTGAAACTCGAAAGAAGTGAGGATTGGAGACTTGGGCCTGGTTGAAGGCTCCCTATAGAATAGCTTCTTATTTTTCTACTCTTCGCTACTGTAATCTGATTACTTCATCTGTAATAACTTGTAATGAATAATTGGGGCTATAGTGAAATTGGGTGGGATTATGCATGCTTGGTTAATGGGTAGAGAACATGTCTATAGGGTTTTACTTACTTATTTGTGCAATAGATATCCTGCATAGGACATGCATCTCACACGATTAGAAATCCTGTTTTAGGCTCTTTTACTTTCAGCTCGTTATTGTACTCACTTTGTAATCACGATTAATTAATAACCTGTTATACAAATTGCTACTGCATTTAGGGACCATGTTTTAGGAGCTTTATGTGCATTAGACATCATGTTACTTAGGATTTTCGTTTGAGTTGCAATTGCTGAACGCCTCACTAATTTGTCTAATTTAAAAACATAAGTCTGATGAACTATGCCTCCTCTCTTTAAAACTGGATTAATATGCATGCTCACCTTTCAAGTAGGCAATACATACAACGCCTAGGCAAGCTTTAGGCCTAATAAAATTGATTGATTTTGTTTTGCCAGTTTTCAGACTACTCCGTCTCTTTCTTAAACTACTGAACTCCATTCCTGGTTTGCCTCGCTGAGGATTACTCTGATTTCTGTTAAAACTCTAGTCCTATTTTGACATACTCTCGGAATCAGGCATATGTTTTATCATGTCTTCTACTGGGTTGTTTGCTTGTCCAAAATCGTGCTATTTTACTACATCATTACTATATTTTGAAAGTGTTTCAATATGTCTTTTACTAATTCCTAAACTATTATATACCTACTGCCATTTTTTAGTTATACTTCTGAAAATTTCGATCAAACTTTTTGATTTTTGCCAAAACCATCTTTAATATTCCTGCTTTTAACTCTCATTTCTTTAGACCTTAAATGTGATTGAGACGTGCTAATTATATGTCTATCCGTGGAGGGACATTTGAGCCTATTACATGCCTTTATGTGATCCCTTACATGAAGTCTTATTTGTTTTGTATGTCGCCTAGTATTTTGACCTTCAAACCTAAGGGTTCAACCTAGTCCTTACCTTATAGGAATAATGGTCCTAAATACCCTCTAGGACTTATAGGACGGGACGGGTAATAGCACGCAATAAACACTCGTGACCAATCCACACGTTTAATTAACCTTTACGGGGCGGGAAGGGTAGATTATGGAGATGATGACGGTGCGCTAATATCTCGTGCAAGAATGATTGCTGGTTATTGCACCAAACTGATTCATATTATATTTAAACCTAGGACCCCTTTTCTCCTTCTTTAGTTATTGATGTTTTCTTAAATTAATGTTTCTTCAACTAAGCTTTCTCCTTTTAAAATCACTTGTGTCTTTCTTCTTTCAAAATTTTTCAACTTGTTATGTGCAAACTTTGCTTGTTTATTCCTACTCTTCTTAAAGTCATAATTAAGCACGATCGGGAACCACACTAGTGGATCTTGAGGGGTGCCTAACACCTTCCCCTCGAGATAATCTCAAGCCCTTACCCGAACTCTGGTTTATCTTTCAAAATCCTCTTTTTTTTAAGTGTCCTAATGCACTATAATCATTAGGTGGCGACTCTTCAAATTCCATATCCCGATTCCTCGAAAGGGGAATAAGAGTTATTTTGTCCATAATGTCATAAACCCGATTTCGCCTTCTTTTAGGAGGGAAAAAGGGGGCGTCGACAGTAGCAGCCCTCGTTGGTCTATTTTTCAGGAGCCCTTGGTTTGTTGAAGGTTGCACCTCTTGAAGAACACTTTCCTCTCATTAGGTACTTCTTGAAATCCCTTATGATCATAGCTATTTCATCATCCTCCAAGTCTGAACCTTCAGCAATTCTGAGAATCAGGCTTCTTTCATTCCTGGGAGCATCCATCTTCATGGTTTGCCTTATTAGTTCATAGGCAGTGAGATTCCCAATCAGTTCATCCAACTTGAGAGTAGCAATGTTCTTTGATTCCTGAATAGTCGTGATTTTGCCTTCCCAAGTTACTGGCAAGACCCTTGTCAAGATTTTCTCAACCTTGTCTTCTTTAAGGATAATCCTTCCAAGAAACTTAATTTCATTTGTTAGTGTTGTGAATCTTGTTTACATCTCTTGGATGGTTTCTCCTTCCTTCATGGTGAAATTCTCATATTGAGAATATAGCAGTGTTCCTCTTGATCTCTTTACTTGAGGAGTTCCTTCATGGGCTACTTGTAGGGTGTCCCATATCTCCTTAGTAGTGGTACAACTTTGAATCCTGTTGTACTCGTCTAGACCTAGTCCACACACAAGCCATTTCCTAGCCTTGGCATTCTTTTCCTATTTCTTCAAATCTTCAGCAGTACAGTCAACTCTTGTCTTTGGCACGTCTACTCCTTCAACATTCGTTTTTGTAGTAGCCAGGGGACCATCAGTAACTATGTCCCAGAGTTCATAGTCTTCTCCAATAATGTAGTCCCTCATCCTGTTCTTCCACCAGGAATAGTACTGGCCATTAAAGAGTGGAGGCCTAGCAGTGGATTGCCCTTCCCAGTTTCTAGGTAGTGCACTCATCTTGATCTGTTCCTAAGGTGTTAGCCTCTTCAAAGATAACCTACTCTGATACCAATTGATGTTTTATACTTTAATACCACACAAGAGGGGTGGGGTGATTTGTATGGTACCCAATTTTCGCTTAACTTGATTATGGAAGGACCTGGTTCTTCTATGTTTTCCAACTACTACTGTTTGCAGAATAATAAGTAAAGACAACAAAGAACATAGAGATTTTTACGTGGAAAATACCTGGCTCAAAAGGTGAAAAAACCATGACCTACTACTCAGTAGGATTTTCTCAAACTTCCACTAAAATCACTGAGCCAAAAATAACATTTACAAAAACTCTTTTGTAAACGTAGGATTAACTCTAATCCTGTTGTGGCACACATCCTCAACTATTGTGACAACCTCAAGTTAACTCTAACTTGAAAACTCTAGGTACCTAATACAATTGCTTTTATAAAAGCTGAAAGGTACAATGTAAAATCACCTACTACAATTGAACTAGAAGTAAAAGATAGACACTTGGAACTAGTTCTTCTATCTGGTTCAAGTAGCTTCAGGATTGCACGCTTGAATCACACATAAATTGCTTGCAAAATTGCCTTGCTATTTTGCTCTCAATTCACGTTTTACTTATGCTTATGTGCATTACCTGTAAAAGAGAACAACGCTAATATTTAAGGGGTTAGTAATTAGAGATTGACTAGGATACAAATGCTACTCTTCTATAGTAGAAGAGTGCTAGTTGATCTCATACTCTAACTCTATCCTCTTCCTAAACTATGTTCTCTTCGTGTAAAGAGTATTTCTATCCTTATCCAATATGCAGTCTTTTTGATCAAATCATGAGATATTACTTCTGATAAGTTAGATTTATCTCCTTCACGTGCATCTTACATGTTTGGGTTGATCACGACTGTGCTTCACAAGATGGACCTAGTCCATGTATGAGTTCCTTTTGTTAGCCTTCAAAACTTCACATTTACTTAGGCCAACATCCAGGCTCGGGGGTGAATGGGTAATCAGGTTTTGGTCTTAATTTTGGGTTTGGACCAAGCGGGCCCGAGGTCGATTTTTGACTTTTTGGGGAAATCAATGGGAAATCTATTTCAATGCATTGGAATTGGTATATTTAGCAATTATTAATATTTTTAAGTAAATTGTGACTAGATACAAGCGTATTGGTGGTGGAATCAAGAGGTAAAGTGGTAGTTGAGGCTTGATTATGTTCGTGGCATTGAGGTAAGTGTTTGGTCTAACCTTAGCTTGTAGAATAAGAGCTGTAGTCTTATTTGCTATGTGTTAATTGTTGAGTACGACGTATAGGTGTGGTGACAAGTATCTATACGTTGGTGTCAAGCATGCTTGTGAGTTCTTATACTATGATTGTTGTGACTCCGTTGTGTATTGTCCATGGTTAATATGGTGATTTCTAATGTTGAATAAGGCTTATGAAAGTATTCTTGGTAATTGAACATTGCAGAGCATTGGCTCAAGTTGAGAATTGAGGTTTATGATATTGTTTCCCTTGCCGGGATGTTATTGCTTATGATATTATTTCCCTTGGGGGATGTTATTGCTTATGATATTGTTTCCCTTGCCGGGATATTATTGTTATACTATTGTTCCCTTGCCGGGATTCGATTGTGATTTTATTGATTCCTTTGCCCGAATTGCTTTGTGATTGTTGCTTGGGTAAGGAAGAGTGTAAAAGCACGAAGGGTGATGTCGTGCGTGATATTTGTGAGTGAGTGTTAATGCACGAAAATTGATGTCATGCGGATATTGTAAATGTAAAAGCACGAAGGGTGATGCCATGCCATGATATGAGTGATAATGCACGAAGGATAATGTCGTGCCATGATTATGTGAGGTAAAAGCACGAAGGGTGATGCCGTGCCGAATATAATGATTCTTATGGTGATAACGAGAGTAAAAGCATGAAGGGTGATTCCGTGCACTTGTTATTGTTCCCCTTATTCTTGCTTATAGTTGAATTTTGGTGTTCCGTATGCTTCTTTACTGAATTTTTGTCTGTACATGATATTCCCCCAAGCATGTTTTCCCCTTCCCATATTTAACTGTTAGTTTTTGTCGTTATTATTTGCTGCATATGATATAACTTCACAGGTTTATTTAGTAGTGTTGTCCTAGCCTCATTACTACTTCGCCGAGGTTAGGCTCGACACTTACTAGCACATGAGGTCAGTTGTGCTAATACTACAATCTGCACTGTGTGTAGATCCTGATGCTGGAGCTTTTGGACCACAGTGAGGTTGCTATCTTCAGTCCAGCGGCGGAGACCCGAGGTAGTCCTGCAGACGTCCGCAGGCCTTGGCGTCCCCTTCTATCTTTCCATTCTGTTTTTATGTATTTTAGAGACAGATTTGTATTATCATTCAGACCATTGTTTGTAGTATTCGTACGTGGTCCGTGACATTGTGACACCAATTCTGGGCAGAGTTGTATGTTGGATTCTGTACTAGTACTTGGTTAAACTATTAGTTTTCGTCTTCTGCATTTCTGTTTATTATAATTATTCCGATGTTGATCACATGTTAATTCGTAAATGTTAAAAGGTTAAGGAAAAAGGGTACAAAATCTATAATACTTGGCTTGCCTAGCTTTCATGAGTAGGCACCATCATAACTCTCGAGTGTGGGAAATCCCGGTCGTGACAATTTGGTATTAGAGCTCTAGGTTGCTTAGGTCTCAAAATTCACAAACAAGCTTAGTAGAGTCTAAGGTATCGGTATAGTGACATCTGTATTTATCCCCCAGAGGCTACAAAGTTAGGAAAAACTTCACATCTATTCTTTCCTATCATGCGACTTGATTTCTCAATGTTAATTGAACTTCCACTCTGTTCTTTCGCAGATGGTGAGAACATGTACCGCTTCATCAGCTGATCAGCAGTCCGAGCCCAAAGTAGCAACTCCTATAAGGGGCAGAGGCCGAGGTCGTGCTAGGGCCCGAGTCAGAGGCAAGGATCAGCCTAGAGCTCGAGCAGCAACACTAGTGGTGGAGCCTCAGGTTGAATTTGAAGATGAGGTTCCAGCCCAGACAGTTCCAATAGGACCAGATCAGGTCTCAGAAGGGTTCATCGCCACTCCGGTACTTCAAGATGCTCTGGTCCGACTAGTGAGCCTTATGGAGAGTGTCGCCCAAGCAGGCTTGCTTCCTGTAATATCAGCCGTCTCTCAGGTGAGAGGAGGAGCCCAGACTCCTGCTACTCGCACTCCGGAGCATATAACTCCCTAGTTTTAGACTCTAGCAGCTCAGCCAATTAGGGTAGTTCAGCCAGGTGGTGTGGCACAAACCGGTGGGGGGCTAACTATGTTTGTTGATGCCTTGTGGAGATTGGATAGGTTCACCAAGCTTTTCACTACTACTTTTAGTGGTACATCTTCTAAGGATCCCCGGGATTATTTGGACAACTGTCATGAGGTTTTACGGAACATGGGGATAGTGGAGACCAATGGGGTCGACTTTGCTGTATTTCGTCTATCTGGATCCGTCAAGACTTGGTGGAGAGATTATTGTTTGTCTAGACCAGCTGGGTCACCGGCTTTAACTTGGGATCAATTCTCTCAGCTATTTCTAGAGAAGTTTCTTCCTATTACTTAGAGGGAGAACTATCGGAGGCAGTTTGAGCATCTCCAATAGGGTTCTATGACTGTCACTCAGTACGAGACTAGATTTATTGACTTGGCCCGTCATGCTCTTCTTATACTTCCCACTAAGAAAGAGAGAGAGAGTGAGGAGGTTCATTGAGGGACTCGTTTAGCCTATTCGATTGCAAATGGCAAAGGAGATGGAGAGCGAGATTTCTTTTTAGGATGCGGCCAATGTGGCTAGGAGAGTTGAGATGGTTCTATCATAGGGGAGTGGTCAGGGGTTTGACAAGAGGCCTTGTCATTTGGGCAGGTTCAGTGGTGCCTCGTTTGGAGGCAGGGATTCCTTTGATAGGGGACATCCTTCCAGGCCGTTTCATTCAGCACTTTAGGCTTCTCACGATGCGCTAGGTGGCCGTGGTTCTCATATGCAGTATTCTAATCAGTTGCCCTACAATGCACCACTAGCTCCTATCACCGCCACTCTAGAGTTTCCAAGGTAGTTATTTAGGCCGTCAAGGTCAGCAGTCGCAGCAGCCAAGGGCTTGTTACACTTGTGGCAACATGAGGCACATTACTAGATTTTGCCCTCGAGCACCGAGCAACTCTCAGCATCAGGGTTCTCGTGCCATGGTTCAGGCACCGAGTGTTCCACCACTCGCTCAAATAGCTAGAGGTAGAGGTAGAGGTGTTAGAGGTGGAGGTAAAGGTATTAGAGGTGGAGTTCAGGCCACTAGAGGTGGAGGCCAGCCAGCAGGAGGCCGTCCCAGAGAGGTAGTTCAGAGTGGTGGGCCCCAACCCTGATGTTATGCTCTTCCAGCCAGGCCTGAGGCTGAGGCCTCCGATGTAGTTATCACTGGTACTGTTCTAGTTTGTAGTAGAGATGCTTCAGTTCTATTTGATCCAGGATCTACATACTCCTATGTGTCATCTTATTTTGTACCGTAATTGATCATGCCTAGTGATTCCTTGAGTGCACCTGTATATGTTTCTACACCGGTGGGTGATTCTATTGTAGTAGATCATGTCCATTATTCATGTATAGTTGTGATTGGGGGTCTTGAGACTCGAATAGATTTGTTACTTTTGGATATGGTTGATTTTGATGTCATATTGGGGATGGACTGGTTATCACCTTACCATGCTATCTTGGACTGTCATGCCAAGACTGTGACCTTAGCCTTGCCGGGGTTGCCTCATTAGGAGTGGAGAGGGACTCCTGGTCATTCTACCCGTAGGGTTATCTCATATATGATGGCTCGATGCATGGTTGAGAAGGGATGTTTGGCCTATTTGGCGTATGTTTGTTATTCTAGTGTCGAGGTTCCTTCTATGGATTCTTTACTTGTTGTTCGTGAGTTTCCTGGGGTATTTCCTTCAAACCTGCCGAGTATTCCACCCGACAGGGATATCGACTTTTGCATTGATTTGGTTCCGGGCACTCAACCCATTTCTATTTCGCCATATCGTATGGCCCTTCTTGAGTTGAAAGAATTGAAGGAGAAATTGCAAGACTTGCTTGATAAAGGCTTTATTAGACCTAGTGTCTCGCTTTGGGGTGCGCCGGTGTTGTTTGTTAAGAAGAAGGATGGATCGATGAGGATGTGTATAGATTATCAGCAGTCGAACAAGGTCACAATCAAGAACAAGTACCCATTGCCGAGGATTGATTATTTGTTTGATCATCTTCAGGGCGCCAAGGTATTTTCGAAAATTAATTTGAGATGTAGCTACCATCAGTTGAGGATTAGGGCATCCGATGTCCCTAAGACAACTTTTCGCATTCAGTACGAGCATTATGAGTTATTGGTGATGTCATTTGGATTGACAAATGCCCCAGCAGCTTTCATGGGCTTGATGAACCGGGTGTTTAAGCCTTAATTGGATTCATTCGTGATAGTCTTCATTGATGATATTTTTATCTATTCCCGCAGCTGGGAGGAGCATGAGCAGCATCTGAGGGTGGTTCTTCAGACTTTGAGAGATAGTCAATTGTATGCTAAGTTTTCGAAGTGTGAGTTTTGGTTGAGCTCAGTTGCGTTCTTGGGTCACGTTGTATCAGTAGAGGGTATTCAGGTGGATACAATGAAGATAAAGGCAGTCAAGGACTGGCCTAGACTTGCATCAGCTACAAAGATCCGGAGTTTCTTGGGTTTGGTAGGCTATTACCGTCGGTTTGTGGAGGGGTTTTCATCTATTGCAGCCCCAATGACTAGGTTGACCCAGAAGGGTGCCTGGCCTAGACCCATATCAACTATAGAGATTCGGAGTTTCTTGGGTTTGGCAGGCTATTATCGTAGGTTTGTAGAGGGGTTTTCATCTATTGCAACCCCGATGACCAGGTTGACCTAGAAGGGTGCCCAGTTCAGGTGGTCGGACGAGTGCGAGGCGAGCTTTTAGAAGCTCAAGACAGCTTTGACTACGGTTCCGGTGTTGGTTTTGCCCACAGGTTCAGGGCCATATACAGTATATTGTGATGCATCTCGTATTAGACTTGGTGCAGTGTTGATGCAGGATGGATATATCATTGCTTATGCTTCGCGACAGTTGAAGATTCATGAGAAGAATTATCCAGTTCATGATTTGGAGTTAGCAGCCATTGTTCACGCGCTGAAGATTTGGAGGAACTATTTATATGGCGTGTCATGTGAGGTGTTCTCGGATCGTAAGAGTCTACAGTACTTGTTCAATCAGAAGGAGCTAAGTTTGACGCAGAGGAGGTGGTTGGAGCTATTGATAGACTATGATATCACCATCTTATACCATTCGGGGAAGGCCAATATAGTGGCCGATGCATTGAGTAGAAAGTCAGTCAGCATGGGTAGTCTTACGTATATTCCGGTCGGTGAGAGATCGCTTGCTTTGGATGCTCAGGCTTTGGCCAATCAGTTCGTGAGGTTAGATGTTTCTGAGCCCAGCTGTGTGTTAGCTTGCACGGTCGCTCATTCTTCATTATTTGAGCGTATCCGAGATCGGCAGTATGATGATCCTCATGTTACACCCATATTTACGTGCGTGAAGTGTGCCATAAATAAATTAATGAAAGCTCGGAAATGAGATGTTGCATCCCGCATTTTTGTACATTAAAGTTTCGTCGTAAGTTAATCGACGTAAGCTCGGGAATGAGATTATTTTGAGATTATAAGTATTATGCTATATCAAATAAGGGATAAGTAAATTCTTGAAGGTGAAAGGGTAAACAAATTGAAAAAATGAGTTTCGTCGAAGGTTGTCATTTTGAAAAAAAAAATACGATCTGAGCTATAATACCCGGTATTTATGGACTAGTACCATGCAAGGTACCACATGACCATGATAGTAAGGTGTATAAAGTGTATTAAAAGTGAGTAGTATTTTAAGTAATTTGAGATAATTCTTAATTATATGAATAATTGATTAATTATTGGATTAGTGGAAAATTACCAAGTTAATTAAGAAATTGTTAATTAATAATTTGGATAAGTCTTGAGCATTAAGTGGAATCCATGCAAAGCCCATATGATGACAATTCATTTTATATTCTAGGTGGCATGTTTAGTAGATGGGTGACTTACAAGGATTACCATAAACTAAGAGAAAATTGCATAAATTTGCAAAAACAAAGCTTACGGGTAAAGCTTAATATTTCAAGACTCTCTAAGACTCCTATTTGTTCACAAATAAACGTGAACTAATTAAGCAAAGTGACGTATTTTGGGGCAAAATTTTCATACAAAGTTACATTGCGTAATAGCAACGAGATTTTGCAATTTTAAGGGAGTACGGTGCAACGTTTTCTAAGAATATCATATGAATTTTTCCTACTCCAGGTATGTTAATGCTAAGCTCTTCTTTAATTTTGGCATGATCTTATCATTACACAAGTTTAGTAACGAGGCATAAAGAAAAATTCATATCCCGGAATTTACGTATATTTTGCTAGTCTCGCAAATTACGTATATTTTCCTAGTTTTGTAAGTTACCATATTCTTCTTATCGGGACTTCATATTCAATTGAGTATTTCTTTCTTCCAGTAAAGAGAGCTGAGAGTTCATATATACAGTATTAAAGTATTTTCATTACCATCGGGCTATAATCGATGGGCAGACCTCTATTGGGCAACCTCTGATCAGATGGTAAGATATATACTGAACCTACTGTGGTTGAACGCCAATGAGCGAGAACAGTTGGTCGAGATACAGAGCCTAGTATGGCCGAGCACCTATGAGCGAGCCTACTACGGCATAGCATATATATATATCGAACCCTATAAGGATGGACATCTATTTCACTTACTATATTGAGAGAATTGAGTCAGTATCAGTAGTTGAGCATATCTTCATATTTTCTTTGACTCTTAGTTACTTTCAGTTATTATATTATCAGTTTAGTTTTTAGTATATTGCCTTACATACTCAGTACATTATTTCGTACTAACATCCCTTTTCTGGGGGTGCTACATTTCATGCGTGTAGGTTTAGACAGACAGACGGGTAGACCTCATCATTAAGTGTTGCCCAAGTTCAGCTTGATCGATAAGCTCCATGCCTTTTGGAGTTACCACGTCTAGAGCTTTATGTACATCTTGTATATATATATATGTATATATGATATAAGTAGGTCGAGGAGCTGTTCTGGTCACAGTATATCCATCAGTAGAGGCTTGTAGACATATCCTGTTAGTTAGTGCATTATGTTGGACTTGTAGGCCTGGTATATATATTTGATTGGTTTGTTAACTTCAATAATTATGACGGCCTTGTTAGCCCAGCTTTATATTGATATTTAGTTTGCATTCGCAGTTGTCTTGCAATATGGCCATGGCCAAAGTATGACATCACATGGTTAGAGTTCCTTAGTCGCAAGTTGATACACAAGGATAGGTGAGGCACTAGGTGCCTGTCTCGCCCCCAAGTTCAGGGCATGACACCTCATTTGTGTGTCCTTAGGGACATAGTGCGGCATGGTGATGCCAAGCAGGTTACATTAGGAGAGGATGGAGTTTTGAGGATGCAGGGTCGAGTTTGTGTGCCTAATGTGGA
This sequence comes from Nicotiana sylvestris, assembly GCF_000393655.2. Taxonomy (NCBI): domain Eukaryota; kingdom Viridiplantae; phylum Streptophyta; class Magnoliopsida; order Solanales; family Solanaceae; genus Nicotiana; species Nicotiana sylvestris. Next base: position 107,970,693 of record NC_091065.1, read on the forward strand.
TGGACTTCGAGAGTTGATTTTAGAGGAGGCCTATAGTTCCCGGTACTCTATCTGGGTGCCTCTAAGATGTATCAGGACTTGCGGCAGCATTATTGGTAGAGGAGGATGAAGAAGGATATTGTTGCATATGTGGCTCGGTGTTTGAATTGTCAGCAGGTAAAGTACGAGTATCAGAGACCTAGTGGTTTATTCCAGAAGATTGAGATTCCTGAGTGGAAGTGGGAGCATATCATTATAGACTTTGTTGTTGGACTCCCATGGACTCAGAGGAAGTTCGATGCAGTGTCAGTTATTGTTGATAGCCTAACCAAGTCAGCACATTTTATTCCTGTGGCAATTTCCTACTCTTCTGAGCGGTTGGCATAGATCTATATCTGGGAGATTGTTCGTCTTCATGGTGTGCCCGTGTCTATCATTTTTGACCGAGGTACGCAATTTACCTCATATTTTTGGAGGGCAGTTTAGCGTGAGTTGGGCAGCCGGGTCGAGTTGAGTACATCATTTCATCCTTAGACAGATGAGCAGTCCGAGCATACTATTCAGATTTTAGAGGATATGCTCCGAGCTTGTGTTATTGACTTTGGAGGCTCGTGGGATCAGTTCTTGCCTTTAGCAGAGTTTGCCTACAACAACAGTTACTCATCGAGAATCCAGATGGCTCCTTATAAGGTTTTATACGATTGGTGGTATCGGTCGCCAGTTGGATGGTTTGAGTCGGGAGAGGCTAGATTGTTGGGTACGGATCTAGTACAGGATGCCTTGGACAAGGTTAAGATCATTCAGGATAGGCTTCGTACAGCTCAGTCCAGGCAAAAGAGTTATGCCAACCGTAAGGTTCATGATATGGCATTCATGGTCGGCGAGCGAGTGTTGCTTCGGGTGTCGCCTATGAAGGGCGTGATGAGATTTGGAAAAAAGGGCAAGCTAAGCCCTAGATTCATTGGTCCTTTTGAGATTCTTGATCGAGCGGGAGAGGTGGCTTACAGACTTGCATTGCCGCCAAGTTTATCAATCGTGCATCCAGTGTTTCATATGTCCATGATTCGGAAGTATCACGATGATCCATCCCACATGTTAGACTTCAGCACCGTCTAGTTAGACAAGGACTTACCTATGAGGAGTAGCCGGTAGCTATTATAGATCGGCAATTTCATCAGTTGAGATCGAAGAGTTTACCTTCTGTTCATGTTTAGTAGAGGGTTCAGCCTGTTGAGGCAGCAACTTGGGAGTCCGAGTTTGATATGCGGAGCCGATATCCCCATCTTTTCTCCGACTCAGGTACTTTTCTTATGTCCGTTCTAAGGCAAATGGTTGTTTAGAGGTGGAGGATGTGCTGACCTAAAAGGTCATCACTCGTTTTGAAAGTAAATTCTGTGTCCCGAGGCCTTGAAAACCTCTTTTTGTCTCACCTTGATTTGTGTGCGCAGTCCGGGCGCGTTTCCGGAAAGCTTTTATGTGAAATCTAAGTAAAATAAGGAAATAGGCCTTTAAAATTTATTAAAGTTGACTTCGGTCAACATTCTTGGTAAACAGACCCAGACCCGTGATCCGACGGTCTCGTAGGGTCCGTAGTAAAATATGGGACTTGGACGAATGCCCGGAATCGAATTCCGAGGTCCCAAGCCCGAGAAAAGAATTTTTAAAGAAAAATTATTTGCTGGAAAATATAAAGGTTTTTAGAAGTGAATTGATGTAATTTCTTGATGGTATCGGGCCTGTATCTTGGTTCCGGATCCCAGTACAAGTTTAAAATAATAATTAAGTTGAATCTGTAAAATTTGGTAAATATCGGAATTGATTTAGTATAAATCGGACCTATAGTTGAGAGAAAAGGGAAATTTCAATGTTCTTGAGTAATTGTATGAATTTGAGGTTGAATTTGTAGTCGTTGATGTTATTTTGATAATTTGATCGCACGAGCAAGTCTGTATGATGTTTTTAGACTTGCGTGCATGATTGGCTTGGAGCCCCGAGGGCTCGGGTGAGTTTTGGATAGGCCATAGTGTGAATTTAGACTTAGAAAAATAGTTATTGCAATTTTAGAGAAGTTGCAGGTCTCTGAACTAAGCTTCGCGGTCCGCAGTGAATCTTCGCGATTGTGGTGGGGTCTTGGCGACCGCGTGGGGTTTTCGCTGTCAGAGGTTGGAAAGGCCATATCTTCGAGGCCGCGCTCGATATTTCGCGGTCGGTGGAGCTCCGCGGCTGCGGTCCTCTTTCTGCGGTCAGCAGTGAGGATCTGAGAGGGGTATATATAAACGGAACTTTTCAGCCCTTTTTTCATTTTTCAAAACTCTAAAACATAAGAGGCGCTTTTTGAAACACACTTTCTTCCCCAAAACACAAGTGATTTTTAACTCATTTCTTTCACTCCTTAACTTCTTTTACAAGATTTCATCCTAGAACCTAGGGTTTTCATGGTGGAATTTGGGAATTTTGGGTAGAACTTAGGAATATCAAAATTTGGGGATTTAGACCTCAAATTAAGGCTGGATTCCAAAACCAATTGTATATCCGGGCTCAGGGTGAATGGGTAATCGGGTTTTGGTCCAAATTTCAGGTTTGGACCAAGCGGGCCCGGGGTTAATTTTTGATTTTTTGGGGAAAACAATGAAAAATCTATTTTCATGCATTGGAATTAGTCTATTTAGCAATTATTAATATTTTTAAGTAAATTGTGACTAGATACAAGCGAATTGGTGCTGGAATCAAGAGGTAAAGCGGTAGTTGAGGCTTGATTGTGTTCGTGGAATTGAGATAAGTGTTTGGTCTAACCTTAGCTTGAGGGAATAGGAGTTGTAGTCTTATTTGCTATGTGTTAATTGTTGAGTACGACGTATAGGTGTGGTGACGAGTATCTATACATTGGTGTCAAGCATGCCCGTGAGTCTTATACTATGATTGTTGTGACTCTGTTATGTATTGTCCATGCTTAATATGATGATTTCTAATGTTGAACAAGGCTTATGGAAGTATTCTTGGTAATTGAACATTGTATAGCATTGGCTCAAGTTGAGAATTGAGTTGTGATGTAATTGTGGAAAAGAGAAGAGGTTTATGATATTGTTTCCTTTGCCGGGATGTTATTGCTTATGATATTGTTTCCCTTGCGGGGATGTTATTGCTTATGATATTGTTTCCCTTGCCGGAATATTATTATTATACTATTGTTCCCTTGCTAGGATTCGATTGTGATTTTATTAATTCCCTTACCCGAATTGCTTTGTGATTATTGCTTGGTTAAGGAAGAGTGTAAAAGTACGAAGGGTGATGCCGTGCGTGATATTTGTGAGTGAGTGTTAATGCACGAAAGGTGATGCCGTGCCGATATTGTAAATGTAAAAGTGTGAAGGGTGATGCCGTGCCATGATATGAGTGATATTGAATGAAGTATGATGTCGTGCCATGATTATGTGAGGTAAAAGCACGAAGGGTGGTACCGTGCCGAATATAATGATTCTTATGGTGAGAACGAGAGTAAACGCAGTAAGGGTGATGCCGTGCACTTGTTATTGTTCCCCTTATTCTTGCTTATAGTTGAATTTTGGTGTTTCGTATGCTTCTTTACTGAATTTCTGTTTGTACATGATATTCCCCCGAGCATGTTTTCCCCTTCCCATCTTTAACTATTAGTTTCTGTCATTATTATTTGCTGCATTTGATATAACTGCACAGGTTTATTTAGTAGTCTTGTCCTAGCCTCGTCACTACTTCGCTGAGGTTACTCAGCACTTACCAGCACATGGGGTCGGTTGTGCTGATACTACACTTTGCACTGTGTGCAGATCCCGGTGCTAGAGCTTTTGGATCATAGTGAGGTTGGTGCCTTCAGTCTAGCGGCGGAGACCCGAGGTAGTCCTGTAGACGTCTGTAGGCCTTGGCGTCCCCTTCTATCTTTCCATTCTATTTTTATGTATTTCAGAGACATATTTGTATTTTCATTCAGACCGCTGTTTGTAGTATTCGTAGATGGTCCGTGACATTGTGACACCAATTCTGGGTAGAGTTGTATATTGGATTCTGTACTAGTACTTGGTTAAACTATTAGCTTTTGTATTCCGCATTTCTGTTTATTATATTTTTTCCGATGTTGATCACATGTTAATTCGTAAATGTTAAAAGGTTAAAGAAAAAGGGTAATGAATCTATAATACTCGGCTTGCCTAGCTTTCATGAGTAGGAACCATCACGACTCCCGAGGGTGGGAAATCCGGGTCGTTACATTTACATTAATTAATTGTCCTATCGGGACATCAACTCGAATTGGAGCATTAGCAGCTGGGATATGTGACATAGTCACCCTTGGTATGTTAGTCAACACATCTGACAATTGATTTTGTAATATTTTGAAAATAAATTATCTTTTGAACCTCTTGTTCACATTGATTTATTCAAGTATCCAAATGAGATAGTGATAATACATTCCAATCTATCTCCCTTTTAGTTGCTTATTTTCTCCTCCTAATGTTGGGTATACTGATTCATCAAAATGGTAATTAGCAAATCTTGCCATAAATAAATCTCCAGTCATATGTTCCAAATATTTTATAATAGAAGGAGATTCATACCCAACATATATCCTCAACCTTCTTTAGGGACCCATTTTTGTGCATTGTGGTGGAGAAATAGGAACATATACCGCACAACCAAAAATTCTAAAATGGAAAATATCTAGCTCTTGACCAAAAGCCGATTGTAATTGGGAAACTTCATGATAACTGTTACAACCCATATCCACATGTGTTAGTTCATGCCATATATTAGTTAACATAAATCCAAGAAGTAATTATCTTTGAGATGATAAGAAGTCAATCCTATTGGTCTTAAGTGATACAAGAGTGTATAAGGGTGATTAACAAGTATTAGAAGTTAAATGAATCAAGGATGTTGTAACTCGTATTTTCAGGTAAATCTAGCGGTGCTTAATACACTCAAGAGGTCATGTATTAAGGTATTTTAATCATATAATATCCGTATCATAAGTCTTGAAGTCAAACGAGTTATGAAACAAAAGTCGACAAAAGTTGTCTCAACTTAGGTTCATAATTTTACTTAAACATTAGGTCAAATGTTTCTAATCTTTTCTCCTAATTTACAAGGAATTACGGGGTGATCTACCAACCAAATTAAATATCTATGAGTCTAGTTTCCAACTCATTAAACCGTTCATCGATACGATCTCGGAGTAGAGAGATATTTGCATTTTCGCGAGACTGCGCCAAGCACCTCTCTATGGGGCCCACTAAGTCGGTTTAAGATATTTGGACCTATATAGGATGACTCCAACCCGTTTTAAGTCATTTCTTTTCACTATTTTCAGACCTTAGAACCCTAGGAACATCCTCTCAAGGTTCTCTCAAGATTCAAGACCCAAAAAAGGGCAAACAACACAAATCAAGTGTCGGGAATTCCGTGGCGCTAGTAAGTCTCTTGTTCTTCTTGTTGTTGCTCATTTTTGTGTCGTTCCAGCTCGTGTGGGAGGTTTTTTTAAAGGGTTTATGTTTTGTAAATACTCCCTCATGTTCTTAATATCAATCCTAGGTGATTTCAAGCCTTCTAAAGTGATTCTAGTGCCGAAAAACACTAATTGATCGCTAGTTTCGCTTTTTTGTTGTTGTGGCAGCATTGGAGGGATATTTCATGGAAATTTAAGGTCAAATTGGAGTTGTTCTTTCTGTATAAAGGTAAGGAACCTCTTACTCTATATGTATTTAAGATTATCCAAGTTGCGGCTAAGCCATTGAAGCTAGAACTTGTGAAATATATATCGAAAGGCTTGGTAGTAATGTTATTATTTTGTGGACTGTTTTGCGTTGCTGTTGGGCTGCGTATTTTACTACTGTTTTGTGAAGTTTTGGAGGAGTAAGGGTGTGGAAAAACACCATATATATGTAGGTTTGGGGGATGATAGTTATTCGTAACATTTCCGGGTCGTTTGACACGACTACGGTGGTCGTCGTATGTATGGAGCGATTAGGCTGTGCGTGGATTATTTTGGGAGGCTCAATATGTTTATTATTGATGTTGTTTGGGATGATTTGTGACTGTTTTGAATGATGTGAAGTCATATATATAGGGGAGGTGTTGTCCGTTTCATCGTAAAATAGGTTGTGGTCGATACATAATAGTTATGACGCTTAAATGACAACGATAGTATCGTTTCTCTTATTGTAGACTAAGGAGTTTTGACAATTGCATAGCTTGAGATTGGGGCAGTATATACAAGGTATGTAAGGCTATCCCTTTCCTTCTTTTGCACGACTCCGATTGTACATAATTTAATGAACGAGCTTCCAAGATACTCTACTCTTAGAAGCTGGTAGTACTTACATTGTTTTCCCTCTTATGGAACGATTGATGTTAATGTTGCTTCTCTTATTCTTATGTTATCAATGTTGTTGGTACTTCCTTATTCTTATAAGGTTCATAGTGAAGAGTTAGTCCTAATAACGTGTATAGAGGATACCGACCTTACGCCACTACGAAAGGTTTAGAATGTGATTTTATGAGTCGAGCATGCATTATATATATGTATCTATTTTACTCTACCGAGCCACGCTATAGTTGGACGGGTACGGCACCTATTGTGCAACCACTGATCAGTTGGGTTTTACCGAGCTCCACGTGGCCGGGTACGATTCTACCAAGCCTTATGATGGTCGGGTACGTTTTTTACCGAGCCTATTATGGCCGGGTACGATATGATGATGATGATACCCACAGAGGCGAATGTTTTAAAGGTTTATGTATTTATACATATGTATCATGCATTTCATGTCAGTAGCCCTCAGAGGTACTAAGATGTTACAGGTTGTATATTCTCTATCCTTGCTTACATTACTGATCGTATTTATGGTTCCCTGCCTTACATACTCAGTACTTTATTTGTACTGACGTCCTTTTATTTGTGGACGCTGCATATCGTGCTGCAGGTCCTGATAGACAGGCAGGTGCAGCTCCCCCACCACAGTAGGCTGTCCAGTTCAGCGGTGATTGGCGAGATCCCTTCTCCGGACTTGCCTTGGTCTTGGTATGCATTTTTGTTATAGACATTATGGGTATGTCGGGGCCCTGTTCCGGCTATGTTGCAGCACTTATGTTCATTTAGAGGCTCATAGACAAGTGTCGACTCATGTATAGTTTGGTATGCCTTGTCGGCTGGTTTTTGTTGTATAGTCTTTCATGGTAGCGTGGTAGCTCATACCTTATATGTAGTTTCTTGATTGTCTGGTCATCCCCTGCTATGTATGTTCATGCCGTCATATTTTATTGCTGGTTGTCCATGATCCAGGTCTACCATTTATATTGATCTCGTCAGCCCTAAAAGATAATAATGAAGGTTAGATGAAATGTACGTTGGTGCTCGGCAAGTATGGTCGGGTGCTAGTCATGGCCCTCCAGTTTGGGTCGTGACAAACTTGGTATCAGAGCAAGTCTGTCCTAGGGATTATAGCATGACCCTATACTAAAATAGGAAGTTTTGTTCTCATAATTGGTCTAGCAATCAATTGGAGATGTTTGATCAATGATTTTGCTAGACCATTTTGAGTATAAACATGAACAACTGGATGCTCGTTGTTATCCAAGTTGATATACAATAGTCATTAAAGGACTGAGATGTAAACTCACCAGCATTATCAAGACGAATTGTCTTAATTGCATAATCTGGAAATTATGCTCTTAACCTTATTATTTGAGTCAACAATCTCGCAAATGCCATATTGTGAGTTGATAACAAGAACATGTGACCATCTTGTAGATGCATGTCATGACCCAAACTACCATGTCGTGATGGCGCCTATCATGGTACTAGTCAAGATGACTCTTTACCAAAAACAACACAATGTTACAATTTAAAGATAACTTCAAGCTGTTCAATAATAAAACTCCATAAATAAATTCTGAATAACTAAAGTGCGGAAAGAAAAGTCTGACATCAGGGTGTCACTAGTCATGAGCATCTACTACAATCTGTCTAAAAATACTGAGACTAACACAGTCTAGAAATGTAACTATAAATAACTATAGGAAGATAGGAGGGAGAAGAGCAGGGCTGTGATCGCCAGCAGCTTCCTTGCTAACTCCGATAAAATCTACAACTGGAGTAGTCAACAGCCACTACCGGGTCCTGATACGCCTGGATCTGTACACAAGGTGCAGGGAGTAACGTGAGTACGCCAACTCAGTAAGTAACCAAACTAAATAAAGGCTGAGAAGTAGTGACGAGCAATAAAGCATATAAAGTTCATAGCATTAAGTCTCAGTTAAAATACAATAGGCTTTTAAAAAGTAGAGTTGGAATCAAATCATTTCGTTTAAACTTAGTTCCAATAAAATCATTTGAACATATTTTTTTCAACAGTTCTCAAACAGAGGCTCAATGCAACAGTGAGCAAAAATGATGAAACCATAAATAGCCCCTCGGGCAAAGCATCACTTATATACAGCCCCTCAGGCATACCTCACCATCACTCATATATAGCCTCTCGGGCACTCACACTCAGTAGGTACCTGCGCTCACTGGGGGTGTGCAGACTCCGGAGGAGCTCCTTCAGCCTAAGCGCTATAACAAGCCAACTCGTGGCATAAATCAATCAGGCCCTCAGCCTCACTAAATCATGAATCAGTAAAACCTGCTGCGGGAGCCCGATCCCATAAAAATCATCACAAATCAGGCCCTCGGCCTCACTCAGTCACAAACCTCTCAAGCCATTCGAGATTTCAGAAAAAACAAGGTACTCAGCCCAAACAACATTTATATGAATCAAAACAGAGTAATAAAGACTGAGTTGTGAATCAATAAGTATAACATGACTGAATATAGATTTTCAATCGAAAGCAGTGAGAGGATAGTAAGAAAAAGTCCCCTAAGGGTCCAAACAGCTCTGGCACAAGGCCTAAACATGGCATTCAACTCAATTTACAGAAACTCTTTCTAAAACACATAAGTATCATATAGTTTCAACCAAATACACAGCTTATAGTTGCTACGGGATGGGTCAAGTCACAATCCCCAACGTTGCACGCCCACACGCCCGTCACCTAGCATGTACATCACCTCAAAATAGTAAAATGATACGAAATCCGTAATTTCATACACTCGGGACTAGATTTACAATCGTTACTTACCTCAAACTGGTCAAATCTCTACTCCGCGATGCTCTTGCCCCTCAACTCGGCCTCTAATCACTCCGAATCTATCCAAAAGCAATACAATGTAATCAATAAAGATCGAGGAACCAATTCCACACGAAAATTTACTTAATCGAACACAAATCCCAAAATTCATTCAAACCCGGCCCCAGGCCCACATCTCAAAATTCAACAAAAATCATAAAACTAGAAAGGTCATTCACTCACGAGTAGATACATATAAAATTCATCAAAATTCGACTCCATTTGGCCCCTCAAATCCTCAAATCAAACTCTCCAAAATCCCAATCCCTAACCCCTCATTTTCACCCCTAATCTTCACTAATTACATGGTTAAACAATGTGAATCATCACATATACGAGTATTAGGGCTCAAGCCATTTGCCTCACTGGTAATCCCTTGAATCCCTCCTCAAAATCTCTCCTAAAAGCTTCAAAACCGGCTAAAAATGGTGAAGAATGAACCAAAATTCGCGAAGACAACAATTTATACTTTCTGCCCAAAGATACCTCATCTGCGATCCAACAGTCGCTTTTGCAATGTCGCACCTGTGGAAATCCATCGCAGGTGCGATTCCCACTTATTCCTTAGAATCCGCTTGTGTGGTCACAATATCGCACCTGCGGTCTCGCAGGTGCGCTCCACTATTCGCACCTGCGGCTCCTGCCTACCTCATCCTTGGTTGCATCTGCGGCTCTTTCTCTTCTTCTGCGGGCTTGCACATGCGTTACCCACTCCACATGCGTGGTTATGATAGCTGAGTTCAACTTCAGCATTCCTCAAATTCCAACCTTGTTCTATAGACCACCCGAAATCAACTTGAGGCCCTCGGGACCTCTACCAAACATACCAACAAGTCATATATCAACCTACAAACTTAGCCGAGCCTTCGGAACACTCAAAACAAGATCAAAACACCAAATTAACCTCAGATGCAAGCCTAAGAACTTCTAAACTTCCAAATTCCGCAAACGATACCAAAACCTACCAAACCTCGTCCGAATGACCTAAAATTTTGCACACACGTCACAAAGCCTAAGAACTTCTAAACTTCCAAACTTCGCAAACGATGCCGAAACCTACCAAACCTCGTCCGAATGACCTGAAATTTTGGACACATGTCACAAATGGCACTACTAACCTACTCCAACTTTCATAATTCCATTCCGACCCCGATATCAAAATTTCCACTATCGAACAGAATCACCAAAATTCCAACTTTCGCCAATTCAAGCCTAATTCTATCACAGACCTCCAAATCATATTCCGAACGCGCTCTCAAGTCCAAAATAACCTAACAGAGCTAACCAAACCATAAAATCCAAATCTGATATCGTTTACTCATAAGTCAACATCCGATTGACTTTTTTCAACTTAAGCTTCTAAATAGGAGACTAAGTGTCTCATTCCACTCTGAAACCACTCCGGTCCCGAACCAACCAATGCGATACGATAAAAAATACAGTTGAAGAACACTAAAGGAAGCAGAAATGGGGGAAACGGGGTTATAACTCACGAAACGACCGGTCGGGTCGTTACAATGAATCTATCAAAACAATATAATACTCAAATGGGATTCAATCCCAACATTAGCATTTGATGGTCTAATAACCAATTTTCCTTGAGAACAAGCAGCACGATAGAATTCTTTAGATTGAAGAATCTTCTGATTCTTCAATGTGTGCCCATGTGAATTCTCAATTATTTTGCGCATCATATTAGAACCGGGATGGCCAACTGGTCATGCAAAATGATAAAATCATTAGAACTAGTAAACTTCTTGTTTACTATGGTATGTGATTCAACCACACTAATACTTTTGTGGTACAAGCCAAAGGAAAATGCAGGTAACTTTTCATGTATACATCTTTTTCCTGCTTTTACTGTAGTAATATAAAGATATTCAATATTTACTTCGTTGGCAGTCTCCACATGGTAGCTATTTTGGCGAATAGCTTTGAAAATCAACAAGTTTCTTTGAGATTTACTACAATACAAGGCATTATTTATAGCCAATATTGTTCCACCAGGTAGTAATATAGCCGCTCTTTCAAATTCCTCAATTAATTTTGTACTACCTGATATTGTATTCACATAGGCCTTTTTCATAACCAACTAAGAGAAATATTCTCTTAGTATAGTGTGAGTTGTAGTACCATCCAGAAGGCATATATCTTCATTACTCATCTTGGATCTAACTGAAGACTAGAAAATTTTATTTTTCTTCATAAAACAAAAGTACATCATAAGAAATATGAAAAAAATTAACAACACAATAAAATAACTTAAGGTACTTGAAAATTAAAATAACTTAAGAAAGAATAAGACAATTAAAATGCAGAAATAAAAGCAACAACATAATTGTATTTCCCAATAAAATGAATAAACTTCAGTTTTGATCCCCAAAGAAGTCTCCAACTTCCAAATGAGTAATATCATCGAGGTCTTCAAAATTATCACCTTTAGAAGCATGATTTGCCTTGGCATTATCATCATATTTGTTTGAAGGCCCTGCCTCAGCATCATTGCGAAAAGTCAAGTGCGACTCCACTAGGGCACTAGCAGAAGAGGCTCTAATATTATTGGTCTTTCTTTTGGTGGAGTTTTGATAAAGCCTCACAAAATATTCAACCGCACGAAATTCATATTTCCAGTGGCCTTTCATACCATATCTATGACAATTATTGTCTTTGCCTCTTGAAGGATTGTTTTGAGAACCCATATTGTTCTCCCGTTTATAATGACCACCACGTTGAAATTATTATATTGTCCCTTGCCATGCCAATTTACATTCATATGGCCCCGATAATTGTTTTATTTTCTTTCAAACTTATCACGTGCTGCTAGCACATTTGCTTCAGGAAATGGAGCGGATCCAGCAGGGCACACCTCGCGATTTTTCATCAAAAAGGGTATTATATCGCTCAGCCACCAGAAGACATGAGATCAACTCAGAATATTTTTTGAAACCCCTTTCACGGTATTGCTGTTGTAACACCACATTTGAGGCATGAAAAGTTGTAAGAGTCTTCTCCAACAAATCCTCATCATATATAGCTTCCCCACATAATTTTAATTGGGAAGTTATTCTAAATACATTAGAGTTATATTCACTTACGGTCTTAAAAGCTTGCAACCGTAAGTGTATCCACTCATAACGAGCCCTTGGCAATACTGTTGCCTTAAGGTGTTCATACATTTCCTTCAAACCAGTCCACAATTCAAGTGGGTCTTTCACTGTCCCATATTCAACTTTTAATTCTTCATCCAGATGATGAAGAAGGAAAATCATAGCCTTTTGTCATGACCCAAACCTATGGTCTGCAACGAGCACCCGGTACCTTACTTAACCGAGTACTAACATAAAATATCTTTCTTATTGTACTTTCATTGGCAAATGTGCCAAACGGGCCGTCATGGGCTAACCAGAATAAACATAGAGGAATACTCAATATAGGACGACCCAACCTGATATAAAAACTTATACATGTGATATACGGGCCTATAAGGCCAACATGATCATTTATAAACTCAAAACATAGGCCGGCAAGGCCAACAAGCATTCGTATAAATGACATTTGTCTACAAGCCTCTAAGAGTACACCCTTAACATAAAGGTCGGGATAGGGCCCCGCCATACCAAACAATACGCGTCTAAATCATACTGACCAAACAAGCAACTCTGGAGCAAATAGAGCGCACCAACATCTTTCGTAGAGCTTATAGCCTACGTGGAAGACTCTCGACCTGTCACCTGTCTATCGGGACATTCGGGCATGAAATGCAGCATCCCAAGAAAAAGGGACGTTAGTACGACTAATGTACTGAGTATGCAAGACACATAAATAAGTACATAAAAGACATGGAAGAAATATAGAGTAAATGACTCAACCTATAAGTTTAGATAACTCTGTAAATCATGAAATACTTATAGTGTCATGCATATGCGTATGAATGTCATGTCGTGCATAGGTACATGTGTTCATAACATCATCAAGCCTTTGAGGGCTTCCCATCATATCATCTCAGCCACTGTGGGCAAAATTATCAACGTATACCAGCTAATCAGGTGGTGGTGCATGTATAACATCGTAACCTTTTCCTATATATATATATATATATATATATATATATATATATTATCTGGTAATGGGTCAATGTACATGTATAAATAAATGCGATGCATGAGAAGTACATCAGTAAAATCTCACGGAACGTCATAAGACCATTATACTTTGATTAATATCATGAAACAAACTTTATCAACTTACGTATTTTCTGAGACCTATGAACAGACGATAGAATAATAAGACATGGAAATTCAAGAACATAGACATCTCTAATACTTTTATGAATAGAGTCATTTATGAAAGTTGTGCATTTGCTCGTTTCGTTTGTATCGTATGGATCATACCAAAGGAAAGAAGTGATAGCCTTAACATACCTGGAGTAGGGAAAAATCCGTATGATATTCTTGGAAAAGGTTGCACTGTACTCCCTTAGAATCACAAAATCTCACATTGTTAATGTGCTAAGAAATCTCGTTCATTGAATAAATCACGTTGTAGTGTTTTGTAGGAATTTCTACGAATTTGTAGCAATTTGTAACAAATCACCTTACTAATCTCCAAAATCTCACATCTGATTGTGGTATGGTTTTGTATTGAAAATCTTAGAATTGAGGTGTCTTGTAATTAATATGTTAGGTTGCTACCTAATAAGAAATGACTAAGAGTCATTTGCTTAAGAAGTGGCTTGCTGCCATGTTTTTGCCATAGCCTTTATCAAAAGACTGCAATTAATCAATCACTAATTATTAATTAACTCAGTAATGTCCCATTACCTAATAATTAACCAATTACCCACATAATTAAGAATTATTTTCACTTACTTAAAATACGACTCACTTTTCACATACCTTATACACCTTATTATGGTCTTGTGATACCTTGTATGGCACTAGTCCATAAATACCGAGTATTTTAGCTCGGGACGTATTTTATCCCAATATGTCAAACTTGGACGAAAATTCATTTTCTTTGACTTGCTTCCCTTCTCACTTTCACGAATTTACTCACCACTTGTTTGAAATAACATAATGCTTATAATCTCAAAATAATCCTATTCCCGAACTTATGTCGATTAACTTATGACGAAACTTTAACATACGAAAATACGGGATGTAACATCATTCCCCCTCCCCCCTTTAGAACATTCGTCCTCGAATGTTGACTTATGCACTTATTAGTTTCATAACCTATGGCTCTTGTGAATACTTTAGTACTCTCCGTGCCACCTAGGCAACTTTTCTGTGAATAAATCCAAAGGTCGGGGAATTCCCTCCTTTAGGACTCTTTCCCACACCATGACTTGTGATCGAAATCCTTCCAATCTCGTAATTGTTGCTACCTTCTATCATGTAGCCTCTACGATACTGACCTTGTACGTGTGCCTATGCAACTCTTCTCTCCTTTTTCCTCCAACTTTTAGCCAATATCTAGGCCTTAATTTGTAAACATATACAGAGCTTAATAAGATCGGTATCTATAGGTATATTGAAGTTCTTCGCTCGGTACTTTGCAGAACTTGCGAATATTGCTATATCTTATTTCATAGACCTGGTGTGACCACCTAATTTTTGATAATATTTAATTTTTTTATCACTTCTTCTATGTAAATATTTTAGGGGTTTTAACCTACAATTTTTAGCTTTGTTACACTTTTTATTATAGGGTAAAAATACAAAATTTAAAAGGTGAATTATTACTATTAATATTATTTTATTTTTATTTTTATTTTAAAATAATAAAAAAATTCCGAAAAAATATTTTTTTTTAATTTTCAGGAGTGATTTAAAAAATAAGAAAAAGGGAAGTATTGAATAAAAAAATAAAAGTAAAAGTAGGTGGAATTCTCTTTTAAAAAGTAAAAGAAAGTAGAAAATTTAAAAATAAAAGTAAAGTTTTGTGATAATTTTAAAAAAATAAAAAGTAAAAGAAAATTGGAATTAAAAAAAAATACATAAAGGTATCTGAAAATTAAAAAAAATTAAAGTAAAAGAAAGTAGCATTTTTAAAAGAAAAGCAAAAGAAAGTGGATTGTTTTTTTAAGAAAAGTTAAATAAGTGGAATTCTCTTTTAAAAAGTAAAAAAAATGGGATTTTAAATAAGATAAAAGTAATTAAAGTTGGAATTTAAAAAATAAAAGTAAAGAAAGGTGGGATTTCTTTTTTATAAAAAAAATAAAAGCAATTTGTAAGTGGGATTTCTTTTAATTAAAAAATAATAAAATAATAAAATATTAATAAAAAAAAATCTGAAAAATCTCGAAAATTTTCTATAAATAGAAGAGAAAATTTGAGAAGAAGAAAAGAAAAAAAAGAAGAGAGAGAGAGGAGAGAAATTTAGGTTGAAAATTTTCATTAAATTTTTCATTCAATATTTTGGGCCTTGAATCTTGGGTTTGAAGAAGAGTTGATAGAGATTTTGTTGTTGCTGCTGTATTGACTCTACAACTTTCAGATTTTATTCATTTGAATTCACTCTCTTGTAGGTATGTAATTCAAGCTCTTGAGTTAAAAAATGTCGGAGCATCTTTATTGAAGCAGAAACAAATTGATTTGGTTCTTTTGATAAAGTTTCTTTCGTATTTAATCTGTTCGCATGAATGATGTTTCTTTGATTGAGTGAATTGAGATTTGCAAATGTTAACGTTATTTTAGTATGTTCATGACTCTGTCTCGTTTTTTTTTCTTTTTTTTTACTTTTTTTTCTTGGCTCATGACTTGTAACCAGCAGGTATTATTTTGTTTACATTTAGATTTCAAGCTCATGTAGCACCATGTTCATATTTTGAAATTTAAAGAAGTATGTGAAGTTGAACAATTTGTCAACATTAAGATGTAAAAAAAATAGATTGCGTTAGTGGAAGGATCTTATCTTCAGTTTATGTTATTGGCTGCATATTTTCTTAAATTAACCATGTGAAGATTCGTCTTCTTCTACTTCAAAATGGTACTGTAGAAGTTATAGTGGTGATACTACAACTTTCTCTTTAGTATAGTGTTAAATTAATTAATTACTTTAAGTGTTCTTTGTTATAATCAAGTTTAAAATGCATTTTTGTATGTCCATGTTTGTTTTGTTCCTTCTGGTTCATCCGAATAGTTCTCAACATGTTTTTTTTGTGCTCATATGGTCATTTAAGATTCATTATTTTGTTATAAAATTTTGTTAGTTTCTTTCTAGAATTTGAAAACGAAAGTCGGTCTTTTGAAGATGATATGGAGATGAACCCAAAGCTGGCACCTGTCTTTTGTTATTTTCACATAAATGCCAACTCCACCTTTCTGAATTGTAGTATGCTATAACAAAAGGCTCCAATGATATACATGTAGCTAACCCATTTCTTTAGGCCTTTTCTACTTATCAATTTATACCACTCCATCCACAATAAAACATCAAAACTCATGGCCCTCATTTAATTAATTTTAAATCCTTAGAATTCGAGGCATGTCATTTAGCGAATTTTCTATGGCATTCGCAAAATTGAAAAATGCGTAGTTGCTTTAGGCGCGTAATTTAAAATTACCTTCCTAAACTCGGGTGTGCATTTCATGTGACCCAAATCCAAATCCCAACAACGTTAAATAAAATGTGTCGTGGACCGCGGGTGCATTTATGTGACGTGGTTCAAGACATATTTTAAATGACGTTGCAATCTTCCTAAAAATGAATAAGAGCGGTTAATAAGTTAAAATTGAACCATAGGCTAAAACATGTATTAAAATCAGATAATAGGCCAATTATAACAGTTGAGCGACCGTGCTAGAACCACGAAACCCAGGAATGCCTAACACCTTCTCCCGGGTTAACAGAATTCCTTACCCGGATTTCTGTGTTCGCGGACTGTAAAACAGAGTCAATCTTTTCCTCGATACGAGATTTGAACCGGTGACTTGGGACACCATAAATTATCCCAAGTGGAGACTCTGAATTTTTAATAATAAATGAATCCCGTTTCGATTGTCACTTTAAGTTGGAAAAAACTCCCTTATACCCTTTCCGGGGTATAGGAAAAAAGGAGGTGTGACAGCCTGGCGACTCTACTGGGGACTGGAACCCAGAACTTCTGGTTCAGGGTTCGAGAATTCGAGCTTGGAATAATTGTTATAATTGGCTTTGTTTATTATCTGATTCTTACATGTTTGGACCTAATATGCTAAATGCTACTTTTACCGCTTTGATATTATCTGAACTATATATAAACTGCTACGAAACCCTTCTCTTCTCACCTTCGGGGATGTGCTCGCTGGTCGAGACTCCCTATTCTGTTAGTGTCATACCTTGAAATAAGAAAGAGGCTCGGACAAGTTACTAAGTCGGATGGCCTTTTGGTTCCCGGTACGTAGCCCCCTCCTCGGCTCGAGTTGTCCACTCGGGTACACAGTCTAGAACAAATACCCAGGCTTTGAACCTAGAATAACTCAGCTTCATGCCGGATCCCTAATAGGAACATTTGTGTGCATCATGTGTATTTGACTTTGGAGGCTCAACACAGGGGTTGGGTCTGTCTAGGACAGGTGTACCAAAAATGAAAAAGATCATCCTGATGCATCTTACTTGCTACTTGTGCATTTATTTGCTTCGGACTTGCATGCTGACCGACTTTTGAATATTTTGAGGAAAGAGAAATAGCAGTATGAGGGTTAAAGAGAGTTAATCGCCTGTTTTGAAAAAAAAAACAATGTCCAAATAGTTTGTTTATTTTGCCAATAAAATGAAAAAAGAATCTTGTTTTCAAAAATAGTTTGTTTTATTTGCCGAATTACTTCAATTTGATTCTCACAGGTTGTGGGATACGTAAGCAACCCTCATCGGGTCCAACTTCTTTTTGCCAAAAATAGCCCGAAACGAAAAAAAAAAAAATAATTTATTTTACTGTAAATAGGCAAGGTGATGCCGTTTTTAACAAAAATAGCTGAATGTTCCCGAAAGGGACGCCGGAAGGCTGATTTCGCATAAACAACCACCTTTGGTATTTTTGGCAAGTTAGCAGGCACAACCTTAAAATCTCCCTCCGGAAGTGCTGAAAGGCCGTATTTGCAAAGTTGGGCTTTTGATTTTAGAAAAAAAAATCTGAAAAAAGGGCCAGTTTTGATTCAAAATAGAGTAAATCATGATTAATCACCTTAATAAATGTGCAGAATGAGCACAAGTCAGAATTTACCAGTAACAATTATGAACAAGATTCCTTTGGAGTTGCACATGTGGTGGGATGACTTGGCCAAATCAGGGCGAGACACGGTCAATCTATACTTGGGAGGCCTCGCTGGGTTGCTGAAAATTAATCCTAGAGGGGATATCATAAAGGCATTGGTCACATTCTGGGACCCGGCTCACAACGTATTTCATTTCTCAGGTTTTGAAATTATCCCAACATTGAAAGAAATAGCCGGATATATTGGGGGTCCTAAAGTTCCTCTAAGACACCAGTACCTAATTGCTCTGAGGGCCATAGCCGTGCACAAGTTCCTAGACTCTTTGAAAATAAGTAGGGAGGTCCACAACCCAGACTTGGCAGCTGGTTTTTGTACTTTGCAGTTTATATACAACATATATGGTTATATAGGGGGTTCAACAAGCCAGAAAACAAAATCTGCAGCAAGGGAAACCGCCTTAAGTGGGAAGAACACAAATGTTTTGCATTTATGGTGGTCTTTTTGGGACTTTTGGTGTTTCCTAGAAAAGATGGGAATATTGACATACGAGTAGCCGGGGTTGTTAGCACTTTGTTTACTCAGGCCAACAGCACCCTCGCACCCATGATAGTAGCTGAAATCTTTTGCGCTCTCACAGTCTGCAAAGTCGGGGGAGACGTTTTTGAGGGGTGCAACGTGTTGCTACAAATGTGGATGATCGAACACCTATGTCGTCGTCCTCAATTTATGAGTTATGGGTCGACAGAGAAAACATGCATAGAGGAATTTTCTACGAGGGTTGATGGAAATAGCTTGCCAGAAGGGGTCACAGAGTGGATAGCGCGCCTCCGTTCCGTCATTGCAAGCCAAATAGAGTGGACATTTGGATGGCTGCCTGTGGATGAAATCATATATATGCCAGCCACTGGACCCCATTTCCTTTTTATGGGACTCAGGAGTATCCAGCCCTATGCCCCGTATCGAGTTTTGAGGCAGTTGGGAAGATGCCAAATAGTTCCGAAAGATGAAGATCTTAGTGGCCAAGTGGTCGAGATCGGGCCTAACGGACAATTTCACGAAGCAGCAGTCCGCCAAATTTGGAGCGAGTGTCAATACTTAACGGCAAATACAAGTGTACGTGATCGGTACAAAGGTGAAGTTTCGCCGGGATACCTTGCTTGGAATAGGAGAGAAATCAAGTTTGGGAGGCCGGCCAAGAGACCCCATCTCCAGGAGTTCATCGGGGCGTCGCAAGAACAGTGGGATTGGTTGGCTAAAGAACATGAGTACAGGGCCACAATACGCAGATTGGAGAAGCAAGTCATGGAGTTGCAGTTTGAGAAAGATCTACAGGTCGCCGTAGATGAGGGGGAGAAAAAGAAACTAGCTAAAGAAAATGAGGCCCTTCGAGCCCAAATTCAAAAGATGAAAATAGCTGCAAAAAACCCCGCCCGAAGAGCCAAAGATGAAAAACTTATAGATAACCTGAGGCGGAAAGTGGGCGAATATAATTTTGATATGAACAAAGCAGAAAGTGAATTAACCAGGGCTCGAAAACAATTGGCCGAAAACTCGGCAGAACGAGCACGTCTGGTTAAGCAGCTGAAAGAAAAGTATGACAATGAGGTTGCAGGGCTAAATAAAAGGGTCATCACCGAAGAAAACAAAATGATCAAACAGGCAAAAGACTTCAGGGTTGAAAGGGAACATTGTTATACGACCTTGGCGCAATTAGAAATAGACTTGCAACAACTTCAGGAGCAGAATCATATGGCTGACCAAACTTTGGAAGACAGGGCCCAGCAGATTGGGCGTTTGTTACAAGAAAAAGGCATCATAGGAGAGAGAATTAGAAACATCGCCGACTACATCGTTATGAAGTGCCAGATCTGTGAGGATATGACTCGCACTACCTTCTTCGCAGCAGTGATGACATTTGTTAAGCAGATAATGAGTGACTTGGACCGACTTCAAAGGGATCTTGCATATAGGCCCGCAACGAGACTGAATGATGTCCTGTGGGCACCAAGAGCATTGATGTATTCATGATTTCTCATGAAGTGTGTATTTCCGTTTCGGTTAAAGTCTATCAGTCATGTTGAGTGTGTATTTTCTTTCTGTTCTGTATTTCCTTTTGTTGGAGTGTGATAGCTTATTTTCGGAGTCTGTATTTCGTCTTTGCATCAGAATCTGTTAGTCTTTTGGAATTTGTTAGTTTTGAGCATTTGTTTTTTTAGAGCTGTTTACTTGTGCACTTATTTGCCAGAACTACGCACGGTCTGATTCATGCAGGGACATGATACATAGGCAATATCTATAGGATTCGACCACCACTAAAAATAAATAAAGGAGGATAGAATAAAGGAAGCTTAAAAGAAGGGGCACAATTATGAGAGGCCGGAATGACGCACACAACCGAAGAAAATGCATGATAGAAAATGGTTAATTGCCTAGGTGCATTGCATCCCAACGTGTAATTGCATATGTGTTAAACTCTAAAAACTAACAAGTTTGTTGTTTTGTAGAGAATTCAAGCAGTTAGTTTATCTAGAGGATACTGGCACATTATCATTACCAAACCATATCAAAAGGACCAATACCAGAAATCATGTCTATCCCGGATGTCGACACAAATGTTGAGGTAGAGGAGTTGGACGTCAGTAAAATGAAAGATGAGATGCTCAAACTTAAGCAACAGATGGCCGAGATGTATCAGGCCTGGTCTAAAGGACAATCACCCCCAGCTTACCTTGCTAACCCTGTTTCCACCCCACCACCGGCTCAGGCTCAGGATCATCCTGCCATCGATCCAAGCTTTCCCATTTACCAACATTACCATGGCACTACTTCTCATATGCCAAAAGCACCACTACCAAAATCAATTCCATACCCCCCTCTGCCAGTCACCCCTGTCTTTGTGGCATCTTCAACAGCTGCACTCCATAGATCCTCGAGTGAGCCTATGTTCCAAGCTCAGGACAACCAGTACTACCCCCCGGAGCCCACCTTCAAAGCTCCCGAAACCTACCCCTATAATCCACGTTTTGATCTCCCGAGAGAAGCTGAGAGACCAGCCAAAAATCCCGAACATGAGGAGATGTTCAGGAAAGTTAAGAGCCTAGAACAGTCATTCCGGGACATGCGAGGATTAGGAGGTCAAGTAAGTGTGGCCTACAAGGACCTATGTCTATTTCCAAATGTGCAATTGCCGCCAGGTTTCAAGATGCCCAAGTTTTATCTATACAATGGGCACGGTGATCCAGTAGCACACTTAAGAGGTTTTTGCAGTAAGATGAGGGGAGCCGGAGGAAAAGATGAATTGTTAATGGCTTACTTCAGTCAGAGTTTGAGTGGATCAGCATTGGAATGGTACACCCGCCAAGATCACGGAAGATGGTACACATGGGATGATCTGGCACAAGCGTTCGTTTGTCACTTTTAGTATAATCTTGAGATCATTCCAGACCGACTGTCCTTGACTAAACTAGAGAAGAAGCACAGTGAAAGCTTCAGAGAATATGGTTTCCGATGGAGGGAGCAGGCAGCAAGGGTAGATCCCCCAATGAAAGAGAGTGAGATGGTTGATTAGTTTTTGCAGGCTTTAAAGCCGACGTACTTTGGTCATTTGGTGTCCACAATCGGCAAGTCTTTTAATGAGGTTGTAAAAATGGGAGGCATGGTCGAGGAGGGACTTAAGTCCAACAAGATCATGAGTTATTCAGCAATCAAGGCAACCACCCAGGCCATCCAAAACAGCACTGGAGGTGTACTTGGGAAAAAGAAGAAAGAAGATGTTGCGACAATTGACTCCGGAGCCTAGTTCAGATCTAGAAGCCAATCACCCTACTATAACCAACCCCGACCCTACCACCAAAATTACCCCCACACTCCATATAGCCCTCCACAACAATACTACCCACCGCCAGATCCCCATTTTTCCGTCCATCAGGCACAAACCTATACCCAAACCCCGGCACACGCACAATGGCGTGTGCCGGCTCCACAAAATCCATACCCAGCTCCACAAAACACATATCCACCCCTAAGAGCCTACAGAAATCCCCCCGGAACGGGTTTTCGACCAAGCCAAGTCTTCAAGAATGAGAGGTTACAGAAGCAAAAGACTTTCACTCCACTAGGGGAATCGTATACCAGTCTTTTCCACAGGTTGAGGCAGTTGGGCATGCTGAATCCAATTGAGCCTAAAATGCCAAATCCCCCTCCTAGAAATTTTGACCACTCGGTGAGTTGTGAGTACTGTTCAGGGGCCCCTGGGCATGATACAAAGAAGTGTTGGAAACTAAAAATAGTTGTGCAAGAGCTTATTGATACTCATCGGATCGAGGTCCAGGCCCCAGAAGCACCAAATACCAATCATAATCCACTGCCAGCTCACCATGATACCCATATGATTGAGTTGGTACACAAAGGAGAGGAGACTAAGAAACCCTCGCAGATGGTAATGATGATCCGTTCCAGCGAAACCAGTTCAAAGGAGAAGGTAACCAGTGGGAAATCAGTGCTCCAGTTGAAAGGGGTAGACAATAAGCCAGTTGTGGTAGCCGAGAAAGGGTCGTCAAGCACTGTTGCAGTGAAACCAGAGAAAGCTAAAGTGGTAGTACCAATGGTTGCAAGTAAACCTGTTGTGGTCGTGAAGGGTGCTCGCACAGAGCCTGTTATTATAAAACCAGTAACTCAGCTTCCAGTGATCAACAACAAGGTTGTTCCTTGGAATTATGAACGGGTGACGGTGATTTACAAAGGGAAAGAAATCAAAGAAGATGTTTATGAAGCACAAGGTTTGACTCGCTCAGGAAGGTGTTTCACTTCCGAGGAGTTAAGAAGAGCTAAAGATAATCCAACGCCGGTAAAGAAAGTTGTAACTAAAGAAGAGGCAGAGGAATTTTTGAGGAAAATGAAAGTGCATGACTATTCTGTTGTAGAGCAGTTGAGAAAAACGCCCGCTCAGATCTCATTGCTCTCATTGCTAATCCATTTTGATGAGCACCGTCAGTCGCTGATGAAAATCTTGAATGAGGCCCATGTCCCCAACAAGATCTCAGTAAACCATCTGGAAAAGATAGCCAACAAGATTTTTGAAGTAAACAGAGTCACTTTTTTCGATGATGAATTGCCTGTAGAGGGTACTGAGCATAACAAAGCCCTTTACCTTACAGTGAAATGTGAGGATTTTGTGGTTACCCGAGTATTGATTAACAATGGTTCAAGTGCGAACATCTGTCCTCTCTCCACTCTAAGTAAGCTGAAAGTAAAAGATGAGAGGATCCATAAGAACAATATTTGTGTGCAGGGATTTGACGGCGGGGGCAAAGACTCCGTCGTGGAAATAATGTTGGAGCTGAATATAGGTCCAGTAGAATTCACAATGGAATTCCAAGTGCTGGATATAGCTATTTCCTACAATTTGCTATTAGGTCAGCCATGGATTCACGCTGCTAAAGTAGTACCATCAACACTCCATCAGATGATCAAGTTTGAATGGGATAGACAGGAAATAGTTGTGCACGACAAAGATAATTTTTGCGCTCACAGCAACACCATTATGCCATTCATTGAAATGGAAGATGATAAGGGACCATGGGTCTACCAAGTTTCTGACGCAGTGTTAGTCGAGAAAGTTCCAAAAGGGAAGTGTATCCCAAATCCAAAGATAACCGCCGCATCAGTCATGGTAGCGTATGAAATGCTGAAGAATGGTTTTGTACCAGGAAAGGGTTTGGGATCAGCTCTACAAGGCATCATACAGCCCGTGTCTCTTCCTAAAAACTTGGGAACATTTGGTCTGGGATTCAAGCCCACAACCGCAGATATAAAAAGAGCTAGGAAATTGAAACAGAGGGCATGGGTCCTTCCAAAGCTGGTCCCACGTCTTTCCAGGTCATTTGTCAAGTCCGGTACGAGGAGTCGCCTAGAAACAACAATTCCCAGTTCTGTGATTGATCCTGACAAGGAGTTAATTGAAAGATTTGAGAAGTTGTTCGACAGTGTGAACATGGTGGAAATTGGAGAAGGTTCTAGCAATGCGGAAGTACAATTTGTCGGGCCAAAAACAAAGCTTAATAATTGGAAGGCTACTCCTCTCCCTACTCGGAAGGAGTCTTGGTAGTTTGCTTTGATTTTACTTTAAGTTTGTAAGGATTATTCCAGGGTTGTAATTCAGATTTCATTTTTTTTTCAGTCTGTTTGAGTGTGCAAACCTTGTTATCTTTTATCATTCAATGAAATACTATTTCCCTTTCTTCATCATTCCTGATGGTTTTCCTTTTTGTTTTCTTTTCTTTTCTATACAGTTCTTTTTATGCTGGTTCTAATGACATGGCATGCATAAGGAATCCTCAGCCCAGTCTTAAATATCAATCTGATTCCGAAATATTAGTTCAAGAAGTAGATTGTGATTATGAATCAGAATACAATGATGAGGATGAAGCCTTCGAAGAGATTAGTAAGGAGTTAATTCACTTCGATGAAAAGCCAAACCCAACCTGAATGATACAGAAGTCGTCAATTTAGGGGACACAGAAATGTCCGAGAGACTAAAATAAGTGTCCACCTCGAGCCAGAGATCCGAGAAGAGTTAATCAAAGCACTTATCGAGTACAAAGATGTTTTTGCATGGTCATATGATGACATGCCGAGTTTGAGAACTGATTTAGTGGTCCACAAATTGCCTACTGATCCAGCATTCCCTACCGTCAAGCAAAAGTTGAGGAAATTTAAAACTGATATGAGTGTGAAGATTAAAGAAGAAATTATCAAGCAGTTGGATGCAAAGGTTATTCGGGTCACTCAATTTCCTATTTGG
Organism: Nicotiana sylvestris; assembly: GCF_000393655.2. NCBI lineage: Eukaryota > Viridiplantae > Streptophyta > Magnoliopsida > Solanales > Solanaceae > Nicotiana > Nicotiana sylvestris. The sequence continues at coordinate 107,995,866 of NC_091065.1, forward strand.
TTGGCTAATGTCGTGCCTGTACCGAAAAAAGACGGCAAGATTAGAGTATGCGTCGATTACCGCAATCTCAACAAAGCAAGTCCGAAGGATAACTTTCCACTACCCAATATCCACATTTTGATCGATAATTGTGCCAAGCGTGATATAGGATATTTTGTTGATTGCTATGCCGGGTATCATCAGATTCTAATGGATGAAGAAGATGCAGAAAAGACGGCTTTCATCACGCCATGGGGGACTTATTGCTACAGAGTAATGCCATTTGGTTTGAAGGACGCTGGGGCAACTTACATGAGGGCCATGACTACCGTGTTTCATGATATGATACACAAGGAGATTGAGGTATACGTAGATGATGTGATCATAAAATCAAAGCGTCAGGCCGACCACGTTGGGGATTTGAAGAAATTCTTCCAGAGGCTTCGCAGGTACAACCTCAAGCTTAACCCTGCCAAGTGTGCATTTGGTGTTCCATCCGGAAAGCTATTGGGATTCATAGTTAGCCGGCGAGGCATCGAATTGGACCCATCAAAGATCAAAGCTATACAAGAATTGCCACCTCTGAGGAACAAGACTGAAGTGATGAGTCTGTTAGGAAGGTTGAACTACATCAGTAGGTTTATTGCTCAGCTCACGACAACTTGTGAGCCTATTTTCAAGTTGCTGAAGAAGGACGTTGCGATCATGTGGACTAATGAGTGTCAAGAAGCATTCGATAAGAAAAAGGGGTACTTGTTTAACTCGCATGTGCTGGTACCACCAGAACTAGGGAGACCTTTGATTCTTTACTTGACTGTCCTGGAAAATTCATTTAGCTATGTACTGGGGAAGCATGACATCACAGGCAGGAAATAACAGACCATCTACTATCTTAGCAAGAAGTTCACGGCTTATGAGGTTAACTACACTCACCTGGAAAGGACATGTTGCACCCTAACTTGGGTGGCACAGAAATTGAAACATTATTTGTCATCCTACACTACTTACCTCATTTCACGCTTGGATCCATTGAAGTATATCTTTCAAAAGCCCATGCCGACAGGAAGACTTGCGAAGTGGCAGATTTTGCTCACAGAATTTGACATCATCTATGTGACTCGGACTGCGATGAAAACCCAAGCATTGGCCGATCATTTAGCCGAGAACCCGGTAGATGAAGAGTATGAGCCACAGAGGACTTATTTTCCCAATGAAGAGGTGATGCATATTGATGAGCTAGAACAGGCCGAAAAACCAGGTTGGAAACTTTTCTTTGATGGGGCTGCTAACATGAAAGTAGTGGGAATAAGAGTCGTGCTTATTTCTGAAACAGGGCATCACTATCCTGTTACAGCTCAGCTTCGTTTTCATTGTACCAATAATATGGCTGAATACGAAGCATGCATTTTGGGTTTAAGGCTAGCTGCAGACATGGATGTCCAGGAATTCTTGGTCTTATGAGACTCGGATCTTCTGGTACATCAAATTCAAGGAGAATGGGAAACACGCGATTTAAGCTCATACCATACCGACAATGTTTGCATGATCTTTGTCAATGGTTTCGATCAGTGGAGTTTAGGCATATTCCAAGGGTCCATAATGAGGTCGCCGATGCTTTGGCTACCCTAGCGTCAATGTTGCACCATCCGGACAAAGCCTATGTCGATCCTTTGCACATTCAAGTACGAGATCAGCATGCTTACTGCAACATGATTGAAGAAGAACTTGATGGCGAACCATGGTTCCATGATACAAGGAGTACATCAGAATGGGATATATCCAGTGCAAGCCACGAGGGATCAAAAGAGAACAATTCGATGGTTGGCAAGTGGATTCTTCTTAAGTAGAGGAGTTTTGTATAAAAGAACACCAGACCTTGGATTGTTAAGATTCATAGATGCTAGACAAGCTACGACTGTCATGTCCAAAGTACATTCAGGAGTCTGCGGACCACATATGAGCGGATATGTGCTGGCAAAGAAAATTCTCCGAGCAGGTTATTATTGGCTCACCATGAAGTGAGATTGTATCAGTTTTGTGCGCAAATGTCATCAGTGCCAGATACACAGAGATTTGATTCATTCTCCACCATCGGAATTGCACACGATGTCGGCATCATGGCCCTTCGTTGCTTGGGGCATGGATATCATTGGACCAATTGAGCCAGCAGCGTCCAATGGGCATAGATTCATTCTTGTAGCCATTGATTATTTCACCAAGTGGGTTGAGGCCAAAACTTTCAAGTTTGTAACCAAGAAAGCAGTGGTTGATTTTGTTCATTCAAATATCATCTGTTGATTTGGAATCCCAAAGGTGATCATCACGGATAATGGTGCTAATCTTAACAGCAATTTGATGAAAGAAGTATGTCAACAGTTTAAGATTGCACACCGCAATTCCACCCCATATCGTCCCAAGGCAAATGGAGCAATTGAGGCAGCCAACAAAAACATAAAGAAGATACCTCGAAAAATGGTAGAAGGTTCCAGGCAATGGCATGAAAAATTACCATTTGCGTTTCTAGGTTATCTCACTACTGTCCGTACTTCAGTAGGTGCAACCCCTTATTTGTTGGTATATGGAACCGAAGCAGTGATACCTGCGGAAGTTGAAATCTCGTCCCTTCGGATTGTCGTTGAGGCTGAGATTGATAATGATGAGTGGATCAAAACCCGTTTGGAGCAGTTGAGCTTGATTGATGAAAAACGATTGGCAGCTGTGTGTAATGGCCAGTTGTATCAAAAGAGAATGGCAAGAGCATACAATAAAAAGGTGCGTCCCCGGAAGTTTGAAGTGGGCCAGCAAGTGCTGAAACACATCCTTCCACATCAGGCTGGGGCAAAAGGCAAGTTTGCCCCGAATTGGCAAGGGCCATTCATTGTAACCAGAGTATTGTCCAATGATGCTTTATGTTTAACAGATATCGAAGGAAAATGTATAGACATGACTATCAATTCTGATGCAGTAAAAAGATATTATGTATGATTTT